>NC_090888.1:43629678-43652178 GCF_036669925.1 Montipora capricornis | reverse complement strand
TAACATGAAGCATAGTATTTGGCGCTTATTAAAACCAAGTCAAAACGTAAATGTTCGTATCTTCTAACCATTGTTTTTCTTTTATCAAGTGGGGTCCAGCTGGTGGGTGGGAGGAGGGGGGGGGGGGGGTCCATGTTTTGTACCTTCCCTGCTCAAGACCTATTAAAATCTCCCTTCAACGAACCATCGTTAAATTACCACAAGCATACTTAAACATCTCCCTTCCCCTCGGCAGCTTTTTTATTATTTAGGTAAACTAGTGATACTATTAAATCCCCTCAAGGGGCATCTGTAATGCTTGATGATCATTTCATTGAAATTAACCCACAACATCAGAGGTAATAAAAGTGGTAAATTATATCAAGGTGAACCAAGCCATTAGTCCCAACAACATCCCCGGCAGATCGTGAAAGGAAACTGCGTCTAATATTATCCGATCCCTCTTCTCTCTTCTCAACCTAACACTGTCATTGAGGAAATTTCCCGATCAGTAGAAGTTGGATTTGTCTTGTTCACAAAATGAAGACCCCACTCTGGCCAAGAGTTACCGTTCAATTTCATTATTATGTATTACCTTTAAATGCGTGGAAGAATATGTTTGACCTTCAATTTGGCTATGGAGACTTCTTTCACCAATGACCACAACGAGGTTTTCTGACCCCGCGAGACTGAGCACCCCCATCAAACCATTGTTTTAACGAAAACCGCTGGTCAGCAACCTGCTTCTGATCATTGCTGTATAAAGGTCTTCCTACACGGTACTGCTCAGTAGCTTAGCAAAGCGATACAGAGTGGAACAGTCTCTCACCACCAGCATTGCGTCAATGGTATTACCAGCTGGCAGCTTTCATAGCCAAGCTCTCTCAGATTGGCAGAATCGATTAATCAATTTATATTGTCCATACCTTTATACGCAATACGCAATAGGAGACCTCCACGCACTGCTTCACTGCTCAGTCGCGCGTAGCATCTCACTTAAATTACCTTATTTCTTCTCCGAAAATTTTCTGTAATTTCGAATAATATAGGGATGTAAATAAGTTTACTGATTCCAACATGGTGGTTTTGCTAGAGCATTGACAACTTGGGAAACCTGATAGTCTGTAAAGCGCTTTCTATCAGTATTTTGACGTCCGTTATTTCTGTTGTTCAGTAGTTATTTTAATCAGCGAGATGCTCATTTCTTACTCTTGTCTGGGTTTAATTATGGACTTAATAATCTTATCACGTTTCACAGCATAGCAATCACATAACAATGAATGGACTGTTCATCAGGAAGCATCCATGCATCACAAGAGGCATAGTACTAGCGTGACGTATGTCTCAGCTGAAATTTTAGTACACCCTTCACGCTGCTAAGTATCGGCTTGACGGATACAAAAGAGGAAGCGAGATATCGAAACTATTTCCAAATTCCCTATCAAGACGAAAATGTCTTCCCCAGAAAACTGGCAAACAAAGAGGCCCACAATCCGAGAACGAACCATGTTTATGCTGAACAACGATCTTTTCAGCGATGTGAAGTTTGTGGTTCGTAAATCTGACAGCGATGGCGAAAGTGAAAGTAAGCAAGTTATTCCAGCTCACAAGTTTGTGTTGTCGATTAGTAGTCCTGTGCTTGAAGCCATGTTTTACGGTGAGCTAGCAGAAACTTGTGGCTGCATTGAACTGCCTGACTGTGAATACAACAGTCTGCTGGAGTTGTTTCGTTTCATGTACAGCGATGAAGTGAATTTAAGCGGAAGCAATGTTGTGGAGGTCTTTCATTTGGCGAAGAAATACATGGTGCCTTCACTGGTTGATAAATGCAGCGAATATGTGCAAAGTAATTTACATCCATCAAATGTCCTCAGCATCCTTCCATTGGCTGAAAAGTACGACGACAAAGCCTTGGTAGATCGATGTTGGAAAGTGATCGACACACAGTCGAAAGAAGTCGTGACGTCAGATGGATTTGCGACAATTCAACGCTCCTTCCTTGAGGCAATCATCTCAAGAGACACTCTTACCGTGAAAGAGATCGACCTGTTCAAAGCTGTTCACTTGTGGGCGACAAAGCAATGCAAAAAGCAAGGCTTAGAAGCAAATGGTGAAGCAAAAAGAGAGATTCTTGGGGAAGCAGTAGTTAAAAAAATCCGCTTTCCCCTGATGAAAGAACAAGAATTAGCAACCGTTGTCCTTGATGCAAAAATCCTAACTCCAGACGAAGTAATCAACCTTTTTAAGTTCTTCAATTTAGCATTGGAGGCCACCTCAGTGGGATTTCCAGAGACAAAGCGGTCAGGTCCAGTATACCCAGTGTTTCGCACTTGTGATAGATTTAACAACATAATTGAAAGTACGAGTTGGATTTACTCAGGGGGAAAGGACTATGTTATTTTTTGCGTGAACAATGACATCAAGTTGCATGGCGTGTGTTTATTTGGTAGTGTGAACAACGACTATCACGTTGAATTAGTGATCAAGGATCTTCATACCAATTCCACTGTTAAAACCAAGACGGATAGCTTTAGGTCACAGCAAATGGAATACAAAGTTGGTATTTACTTTGGGTTTGAAATTGTTTTTGACACGCCACTTGATGTGAAGAAAAACACCGATTATCAAATCGAAGCAAAAATCTACCAACGGATTCAATGGCCTTTCATTGGTTGACGTGTCCGGCGTGCAGTTTACATTTAAGAGAAGTGCACAAAGCGGTAACGGAACAAGTCTTTCCACTGGTCAATTTCCCCGATTTGTGTTTTCTTTGTAAGATTTTTTTAAATTGCTTGTTCCGCTACATCTGACAGTCATAAAAGAGCGTTTTCAAACTATCAATCATTAGCAAAAATGTACACATTTGCCACAAGTCTGACCCTAAAGTAATACATGAAAGTCGCAGACTTGTGACACATTGTGACGTGTATAGTAAGTACCATGAATCACATTGTTCATTACATTATTCGGCCTGTATGTGAAAACCGACAACTTGCTCTTAAAAAACCTATGAGAGGGCTAGGTGGATTAAACAAGACAAGTACTGACAATTCATTTTTAAAAAAATCGTTCAGATGTTGAAGTTAAGGCGCTAAATCAGTTGATCTTGCAATTTTTTAGGCCGAGTACTGTAGATTTTTTGACATTCAATTCATGAATGAATAAAATAAGCTTTCACAAGAAATTTGAATTTCTTCAAAGTTATTCTAAATTCTTTCTGTAGCTGCTAGTGGAGGCGATTAGATCCTTAATAAATGATAATTAATAAGTTTAACTCATCCGTTTATTTCTCCGAAGCATTCACAGCTATCACCAATAGCGCTTTGCAGTAATGACGTCATGAAATTATAGACCCCCAAGTGAGTTCTTTCTGTAAGAGTCACAAGAGAAATGAGGCATGTTATTCGCTTCAATCGTTTCCGTTTTAAGCGACGTCGACCGTTTTCTTGGCTCAATTTTCGAGAGAGAACCAGAAAAATACACAATTGAGCAGCTAGAACGGTGTTTAAAGTGTAGGAGTTTGAAATTGACGGGCAAACGTGAATACCTTTTTAAACGAGTGAGGGGCTGTATAAGGTCGCGTAAACAGTAAAAGTGACCACAGGGTTGATCCGAGCATCGATAATGGCCCTTGGTCTGTGGCGAAAATACAAAAAAAGATTCCATGTTTGAAGGAAATGGTACCCTGGTGCAAGTTCTGTTCCCTATTCTACTCCGTCGGCAGGTTGGCATGTTGGAAAAGACGGTTGAAGGGTCTTATTATTGCGCTACTCCTGCTGTTCGCAAACCGTTGTCTGTTTTGCTCTGACTAAGATATATTTCATGGCTTTTTCTTTGCCATATTCTACGTAGCATGGGGCACGTGGTAAATATTTCTCTTGGATGTGGGTAATTTTCTGTCAGGTGCCATTTTCTCGTGAGCGGAGTGGTATATTGTGACAAAAGTCAGAAATATGTTACATGTGCGTTTTCATCTCCTTGTGCTTGACCTCTTTTTGTTTGAGAATCTCAGTTAAGAGAGATGCCTTTTAGCACTGCTCTCTGGGTATCCTCTATTTTTTTAGGCGTATTTCAAAGTCTCGTGCGTTTTTTAAGACTAGAATGGGAAAAATTTGTTACAGTTCGAGGCGGTAATGCTTTCCCTTTTATGAACCTTCTTGTTACTCCTGGGGGACATCAGGAACTTGTGCTGTGGGACCTTTTGTAGAGTACAGATACATGTTTTTCACAGTTGAGAATTCCCGCCTTCAATTGATTAACCATGGCTTACATTTCTTGATGTCTTACGATGGTTTTGGTAGCGGTATGAAGACTTTCTCTCCTGATTCCTGCAACTCTTTGAGAGCTTTTTGCACTTTATGGTTATTTATCTGGATACTGTGAGTCCGATTTACGTCAACAGTCTTTAGTACTAACCATTCTACCTCCTTTTTACAAACCAACTCCACAGATTTATAAAGTTTTCTTCTTGTTTAATTCACGATCCCTTACCTCACTCATACATTTCCTTTCAGTAGATCGAAATGTTTGTCTGAGTCTACACGGGGGGCTCATGTTACAATGTCTATTTTTAGTAATAGTGCAAAGCGCTATTCACTCTAAGATTGTACACAGGTTGCCAATCACGCTAGGGGCGGATCCAGGATTTTTCTTAGGAGGGGGTGTACCACTAAGGAATGACATAGCTGACTGGTGACGTTTTTTTTGTTGTTGTTTTTTGGCGGAATACCAGTTGTATTAGAAAGCTGCAGGTCATGTCAGGGGGAGGGTGCACACCCCCTGCACGCTCCCCCTAGATCCTAGATCTGCCCCTGCACGTCTTGTATTACAAGCACAGTTATCCACTAAATGAATTCCTATTCCTCTTGGTTTGTTGAATGATGAATTCCTTAATTTCCCCATCTTGTACGTAATGTAAAGCACCTGCCTAGTTCCCGGCAACGTTATATCATATGACCTTTATTTAGCGGTTAATTGTTTCATTTTTCTTCTAACGACACTTACATGGCTGTAAATGTCAGAGTATCCCGCGGTAGATACGAATCGTTAGGATCAGTGGATGGACTGAGCATCATGCAGAGAGAAGTTAAAGGGATAAATAAACTTCATCCAGCTTCAACTTAACAACTTGATCAGTGTTCCAACTACTACTGAGCTTCGTTGCCTTGCAATAAATTTAGGCATTAAGACCAGAATGCTTTGTCAAACGCGCTATTCAGATTTTTTCCCCTCTCTAATTGTCAAATTTGTCTCACAGAAAAAAGCTGCTCGAAGAATTCTGGTCTTGGTAGAGACCATTATTCGAAAATCTAACTTGTCCAATCAATCAATTTATAAAAGTCTTTACGTGGGATTGAGGATGCCCTCAGTATCCGAACCAGAGGCTCATGTATGAAACGCATGGCAAAAGGAGAAATAAAAAAATAAGAGTAAATACATAAAAGCAGTAATATCAAAATTAAGCAGAAGTTACATTCATGAAATTATAAACAATTGTTATCTAACTATAACAAACTAGATAATATTTACTAGTTGTAAACATGTAGACATCAAGCCTATTAAAATTATCACATAACGTTAAAAAAATTATGATTGGCAATAATCTCAAAGACAGCTTGTCCTTAAATTTAAAAGATTAGACACCAAATTTTTATGAAATGCATTTACATTGGGTGACTGTATGTACATATGTAGGTAGCTTGTTCCATAGGTGAGTTATCTTATAAGTAAAGAATTTTGGAAATACTAGTTGTTATAGGAGGACTGAACAGCGTTACAACCACCTCCCCTTAAGTCATAACGTGAAACACGGAACTTACTGAAACTGAAAAACACGGAGCCGCAAATAGAGATAGAAATTGAACCTGTCAATATTAAGAAAATTCTAAGTTTTCCGTTAAGCATGATCCAGCAGTAAAGCTAATAAAAAGTTGATATTCGTTCTTTAGACCAAATTCCGAGTCGGTGTGCAAACGAACTAATCAAGACCAGCCAAACTAAAAGTTTCCAGTATGCCGATGATACAATGATATACTCTAGCTGTACTGCACTGCAGATTACATCTCAAGCGGAAAGCATGAATGCAACCCTCGCAAGCCTCGTCGCCTGGTCAAGTGACTCAAACCTAGCCCTAAATTCTAAGACGATCAAGTTCATTCTTATCTCAACTTCACAGATGGCTCATTTACACTCTCTTGGAAATCTGGAGTTAGGACTAGAGATCTCCGGTACTCCAATAGAACGTATAAATGTTACAAAACTCTTAGGAGTATACATTCACTCGAATCTTAAATGGGAATTTCATATCAGTTCTATTCTTAAATCTTGTTATGCAACCCTAAGAACCTTAAGAAAAATAAGGAACTTTACTGATTTTAAACTACGGAAACATTCGGTAGAAACACTAATTCTGTCTAAAATAAGTTACTTTTTTATCCACTACCAAAGTTCCTCTTAGCTAGACTACAAAGGCTCCAGTTCGCTATGGCTAGTTTCGTCACTTGTAAGTATGTAAACAGTATATCTACCATTTTGGATCAAGGCTGGCTACCTATCCTAGAGCTAAGAGACTACTCGCTATTTAAGACTATTTTTAAAGCACTGTATTCTGAAAACTGGCCCTCCTATTTAAATTCTGCAAGTTGTTAGCCTATTAGGCATCTCCGTTCCAGCGTTGCTCCAAGGATTTATGTTCCACTTGTACGAGCAGGGGCACCCATCGACCAATTTGTTGTAAAATGTATTATTATACCCCAGTTAATGAAAATAAATGTTATTAAGGCATGTTTCAGGTGTTCTTCAGTGTTGCTGGTCCCAGCAAGACACACAAGAAATTTCCCAGCCAGCTACATAAAATTGGTTGGTTTCCCAGCCAGGAATTCCGCGCACTTTCAAATCCCTTGATCCAAAACGACCTAACAAAAGCCACAAAACCGGGACAAAACAGGTTTTCTCCGCAAGCGCAATCACTCCGACCAGCCGTCGTATGCCTGTGACTACTCTCTGGGAGAGGGAAGGGGCTCTTTTTGTTTTGCTTTGTTTTTTTTTTTTGTTTTTTACTCGTCCTCAGTCTTCAGAGTTTCTACAGCCAGCTCGGATTGAAGTGCTAGAAAAAGTCAGTAATTTCCAGGAGAAACCTCTATCAATAATAAATTTCCCAGCCAGCTCATGGAAACACCTGCATTTTTGCCAGCCAGCAAGATTCCTCTGGGGAACAGATAATGCGAGGAACAGATTCGCTGGGTGCCCCTGTATGAGGCACCTTTCAGCATTCCGCAGCCATGATTTTCAATGAATTGCCAGCAAGTATAAGGAATTGCAAAAATTTAAAGAATGCTAAAGGCTCTGAAAAGCGTTCTTAAAGGCGCGCGCTTTGTCTTCCTTGTAAAGACATAAAAACCACCAACCATTACATTCTGCATATTTACATTCAAGTATAGATTTTATTACAGATTTTTTTATTACAACTTAGTTTTTAATTTTTATTGTATACATCATATTAAATAATTAGTATTGTAGGCCTTAACAGATGAAGAGCCACATCCTCTTATGTGGATATACTGTGAATAAACCGTTATTTATTTATTTATTTTTTTAATCGAAAACATATTTATTAATTAAGGTATCTATTGCAAGTTCCAGTACTAATCGCTTTTTACCATAGAACTTGGTTTACAGCGTATTGGAATACTGAATGAGAATAAGCTCACCGTCAGAAACCTAAAAGATTCTTCAAGTAACTTTAAAATCAAAGAAGAGACGGATTACGGATGCAGGAGGAAAGGGAGAGTGTTAGAAAAAAACAGGCCGAAGTTTACTAGGTGGCGTAAGAAAAAATAAATCGTATTATAAAACAATTAGGAAAGTACGCCCTTTCTCATTGGTCAATAGGTGTGTTTACATGAGAGCATGGAAACACGGCTGTGACATCATAGGAATTTTGATTGGTTATGTGTTGTCAGACGTGCGTTTTGATTGGTTGGTAGGAAAAATGAGCGTGTGTCAAGAAAATCTGCAATCAAGAAGTTAAAAAAGCCAGCATTTTCCTTCATTTGTTGAATTGTCTTTGACAAAAATTTTATAAAAGCAAATGAGGACTTTTTGCCCTGTTTCCATAGCCTCATCTAAACACTCGGGGGAGTTGGGAGAATTCTCGACAGTTATGCAAACCCTTTACTGCGTCTCGGGTTTACATGACTGTCTCGAATTCTACTAACTCCCCGTCTTGTTTAGATGAGGCTATGGAAACACGAAAAACGTCCCGTAGTGCTTAATTAGAATTACCGATCCAGGAAATATTGCAAGGGGAAAGCGTTAATTTAATAATTTCCCGGCCAAAAGCAAACGTAATTATAATGTCCTTAAAGCCTTCCTTTACTGACCACGTCTACCGACTCTTCTTCAAAGGGAGTTACAGCCTTGTGCTGGAATAACGTCTTCAAAGCCTTGAGTAAAGGCTCTTTCTCCACGCAAAGAACATAAAGCTAGGGTACCCCTGACGCACCGTGCCCTCAAGAGAAAGACCTTCAGTGAGCCAACTGTTCAGAACGATTTGAATAAATGCGCCGTGGTAAAAGGTGGAAATCAATCTGCAAAAATCAGGGCCAAAACCTTAATCCTCAAGGAGGTTCAAAAGAAAAGAACGATTGACTCGATCGAACGCTTTCTCTTGGTCAACACTTATCAAACTCATCAGTCCGTTGAATGTGGTCAAGGACGTCGCGCAAAAGAGTAACATTTTAAAAAATGCTTCGGCCCGGAACAGCACAGGTTTGGTCCGGGTGAACAATGTGCCCAAGGACTTTAGAGAAGCGCAAAGTAATCGCTTCAGAAATTATCTTGTAATCTACATTCAAAAGAGAGATGGGCCGCCATTTCTTTAAATGCTTGATGTCACCACGCTTGTTAAAAATCAAGCGGGTGACACTGCCCTTCATTGAGGGACACAATTGGACGTCAGCAAAACATCGATTAGCAACGCAGAGCAAAAGGGGACCCAAAGCCTCCCAAAAATGTAAATAAAATTCCACCGAAAGATCAGGCTGACTTCTCGGTATTAAGACTTCTAACTCCTCGCTAGACAGGAAACCCTCGCACGAGATGCTTTGAGAAGGAGAAAGGAATTTTTCCACAAAACCTAAACAACGTTGTTGACAAGAAAGATCAATAGGTTCACTCGAAAAGAGACTTGAATAAAACTGCACGTGCGCATGCTCGATTTCTTCACTTGTAAAAACATCGACATCGTTAGAATCTAGAATGGAAGTGAGAATA
Source organism: Montipora capricornis (assembly GCF_036669925.1). Taxonomy (NCBI): domain Eukaryota; kingdom Metazoa; phylum Cnidaria; class Anthozoa; order Scleractinia; family Acroporidae; genus Montipora; species Montipora capricornis. The sequence continues at coordinate 43,642,926 of NC_090888.1, read as the reverse complement.
TTTCGTTCAAAGCACTCAGGCTCAAGTTTAAAAAAATAACGAGTAGTCCTTTCCCCCTCTTCAAGCCACTGAACTCTGGAGCGAACCTTAGAGCCATCCAACTCTTTCAAGGTGAGGGCCTTCAGTTCACTTTCGAGCTCGGAAATTTCAGAGCTAACCGTCATTAGTGTATACAGTTTACAGTGATTAAACACCTCTGGGCTGATAGCAGTAAACAAACAAGCCTTGCAAACAATAACCCACAATTTTAATCAACAACTAAAACTGAAATTACATGCTTAGTAATCTCCTTCACAACCTTTTCCATTTGACTCATAATCTTTACACCCTCTCACTTCAGTTTAGAACATCAAAAATCTTCATAATTAATGGCCTATGTAAGGTAGCTTAAAATAAAATGTAGGCGAGGTGGGAAGGGAACCCTGGAAACAATGATTACTTAGGGTCCCAGTAATGTAACCCGTTGTAAACCGTTACATTACTGGGACCCTAAGTAATCATTGTCCCCAGGGTTCCCTTCCCACTTCGCATATATTTTATTTTAAGCTACCTTACATAGGCCATTTTTCTGTCGTAACTCAGAAAAAGATCCGTCACTTTATCAAGTAGTTCCTCAAAAATGACGCTGGTAGGAACAGCGCTCAATTAAGGGCAGAAAATGAAAATTTATCTTCAAGTAATGACGTTGTCCATAAAATCTCAAATTTGGCTATTTCACGTTGTTGTTTTGCTGACGACGGCAAAGAAATGGACAAAAAAGAAAAACGCACGTGCAGCCCATGCAAAGCTTTGTTTTTGCCCACTAAATAGGCAAATTTGTGACCTTCTTGTTGCCGTCGCCGTTGCCGTTGCCGTTGCCGTTGCCGTTCCCTAATAGGGAACTTAAGCAACGACAACGGCGACGGCAACGAGAACGTCACAAATGTGCATATTTAGTGGGCAAAAACAATAGCTTTGCACGCCCTGCACGTGCGTTTTTCACTTTTGTCCATTTCTTTGCCGTCGTCAGCAAAACAACAACGTGAAATAGTCAAATTTTAGGTTTTAAGGAGAACGTCAGCACTTGACGCTAAAGTTTCATTTTCTCCCCTAAATTAAGCGCCGTTCCGACCAATGTCATTTTTGAGGAACTACCACACCCTTGTCATATAAGAAGGGTTGACATCTTTACAAAGTGATTATAATGACGCGAATTTATATTTTGAGATGACGTTCTCGGTGCCGTCGCCGTCGTCGTTGCGTAAGCTCCCTAATATGATTTCCAGGCAGAAAAACGCGGGTTGCCAAACGCAACGCTTGCACGCGATTTCCCGCCAAGGAAAATTGCCCGAACACACCCGTCCCGAAAGGCTCTCCTTCCTCCCACCTCCACCCCGACATTTATCACATGGATAGATTTCCTAAAAAAATTTACCCATAATGCTCCGCCGACGCGCTTCGCGCGCCTGAGCTCCGCTATGAATAGACCTTATTCACGATGGCCGCCATATTGGATTTGCTATTATCATGCAAAGTAGCTACACACTTCTGAGGGGGCAAACAACACAAGTTCGAGAGCTTATAACGAACATCTTAGCCACACAGATGATTTGTTTCCCGTTCATTGAATGTTTATCATCTAAGTAGTAAAATAGAATGATAACACAAGTTGCTTCGACGTCGTTTTAGTGAAAAATGAGTAGCTAACGAAGTAGAAAGTCAAACTGTCAAAGGCAATCAAAGATATAAAATTATTATAAAAGGTACTTGATTCTAAATTCTAAAATGTACTTTAAGCAATGTTATTTCAATATTTCGACGAGCCGATTTACCGCAATTTGCTTTTTTTTCCAATGTTTGCCCCCCTAGCATAACGCATGGCTAATTTGCATGACAATTTGAAAACTAACATGGCGGCTATCGTGAATAAGGCCTATTGTGAACGAAGAGAAGGAAAGCCGCGCGAAATCGATATTTAATGTTAGGTGGAAAGCAATGCATCGTTTTAAAGCTAAGAAAATAAACTTTCCAAAAACATATAACTTGTTTATAGAGAACTAAAACATTTTATAAAGACAAAATATAAACAAAAATAGCGAAAAAAAAAAAAACACAAAAATCAGTTTTCCATGCAAATTAACGTTAATTACGAATTTTTGGATGCAAAAGAAAAATCTTCCTCAATTTATCTGCTTTCTTGGTCATAAATTGGACGGAAAACTGATCAGGCACGAATATTTCCAGAACATTTTTAGTAATTCGCTTAGCGATAATGTGTAATATGATAAATTCATAAAAGTGTTAAATTTGCGACCCGTTGCTAACGGCAACGAGACAGATCACATGACTAATAATTAAACTCTGTTGTCCAAAAACCACCCAAATTACCAATTTTTCGACGGAAAATCGTCTCAAAGGATAAACGTAAAATGTAATATTTGGTGCGAAAACAAGCGAATGTTTTGAGCGAAAACACAATTCTGTGCAATAAGAACAACACGAGGCAAGTTTAAGCAAATTTACGCCTGCGAAAATAATTTTACCGTTTCAGCGATTTCAAGGCTTTAAATTCCATCCAATGAACGAAACTCCTTTTCTTTCTCATTTCCCATGTATTTAGTGTTATGTTTTGGCTGAAAATTTTAAATAAAGTCGCTCTGCCACCGGAACAAAATTTCGCCTTTGCGGGCCCCTTCGCGGGGTTTCAAATGGCTTGGACTGAAATGCCCTTCATGTAGGCGTATTAAAAGCTACAAGGGAAACTGGGGCTATAACCCCACACGTTAAATTTCACAACGATCACTAAAAATGGCAGTCTTCTACGAATTGTACAAAAATGATTCAAGAGTGTTTCAATTTCAGAGCATACGACGCCAAACAGAAATCCCACCACGACTTAAATTTCAGAGCTAAGGGCAAAAGTTAATTTAATATTAAGATCAATGATGCGATTAACCAAAAGAACGCGCTCGTGCGAGAGCTCTTTGCACTTATTCTTAGAAAAGTATATAATTTGTAAACGAATAGAATGCTTAAAGAAATCCCACCACGACTTAACTGAAGGAAAGTGTTGCAGACCCCCAGAAATATCATCAATGCAGGTTGTAATATATTTACAAAACGCACTATCATTCAAAGGCGAGTTATTGAATTTCCAAATATACCAAGACCACGGGAATTAATCCTAGAGGACTCGATAGAAAGATAGACAAAATCATGATCGGAAGAAGGGCAAGGTTTGATTTCGCAGGAGGCAACGGAAGGCATACGTCTCTGAAAAAACAACTAACTTGTCAATCAGCGAACCGATAGAAAAATCAGAATTAAACCAGGTGCACTGACGCAGCCTTGGATGAAACTTACGGCAAGCATCTGACAAAGAAAAAGTCGAACGAATAACAGAAAAATATTAAGCAGGGACAAAGTTCCCACCAAATTTGTCAAGATGGTGATCATAGCAATTAAAATTGTAATCACCAGCAATAATAACGGCGTTAGAAGGCGAAAAATATTTGTGCAAATTATCAAAAAACACTTTCCTTTCAGGCGCGTAAATGCTAATTTAATTAATCTTAAGATCATCGAATTCAAAAACAAGACACATCTCTTTTCCTATTCCTAATTATAGCCGAGAAGGAATCAGAAAAGCAAGTCGAAACACCGGCTCGTTTGCCAACAGCAGGGGACCGGAAACAAGGACCACGCTACACATTAGAAAAGGCACGAAAAACCTCAGGATCAGTAATGTAGGTTTCTTGAAAACAAAAAACACAGTGCAAAGCATGGAGATTATCAACAAGATCATACTGAAACCCCTAGAGTTTCAGGAAAAAAATTGAAAATTCATGAAGGATGTAGTATTTCTACTAGAGATAACCGACCAGGGTGTAGTCGACTTGCTTGGAGGAGGACCATAAGCAGGGTCCAGCTCAGCAGGCTTACCCTTGGACGCCACTCGTGAAACAAAAGCACGAACAGAAGACTGAGGCGGACGAGGCGAAACAACAGTACTAACTTCAGGAATTTCCACAGGGTTTTAGACTGCTGAGATGAATCTTGAGTAGACCTACCCGTTATTTCTTTAAACTTGAGCGTGAGCGCTTTGAGCGTAATATTCTCACTTCCATTCTAGATTCTAACGATTCGAGGTTTTTACACGTAAAGAAATCGAGCGTGCGCACGTGCGGTTTTATTCAAGTCTCTTTTCTAATGAACCTATTATCACTGGGGCCATCTCGTACAAACGCCCCAAATCCCTTCGGGATTCAAGGATAAGACGCCCACGCACTCATAGTCTTCTGGGTGTTCTGTTTCACACAGGTTTTGTATAAATAGGACGGTTTTGGCCTGGTTAATTCTCTTTTCGTGAAAAGTTCGCCAGTTGTTAGCTTGGTGTCCCTCCCTCCTCCCCGGAGCGATGACCTCTGTTGCCATCCCAGCTAGCTCCCGCTCCTTTTCGCCTCCGGGCTCGCTTCTTCCCATATCTTATCCTTGCCTGGGGCGTTTGGGAGTGAGGGCTCCCAGTGGGAATTTATTACTATTGATCTTTCGTCTCAACAACGTTGTTTAGATTCGTTGGGGAAATTCCTTTCTCCTTCTCAAAGCATCTCGTGCGAGTGTTTCCTGTCTAGGGAGGAGTTATTGAACTCCGTTAGAGGTCTTAATACCGGGAAGTTACCCGGATCTGGTGTACTGTCGGTGGAATTTTATTTACATTTTTGGGAGGCTTTCGGTCCCCTTTAGCTCTGTGTTGCTAATGGATGTTTTGCTGACGGTGAATTGTTTCCCTCCATGAAGGGCAGTGTCACCCGCTTGATTTTTAACAAGCGGTTTTTGTGCCGTGCAGAATGGACTTCCTCGCGTTATAATGTAGTTGTACATTTAAATCCTTGTAACCTTTTGGCCCCTGCGCTGTTCGTGGTGTCCGCAATCGGGAGCTCTCCCTAGGGAATTTGCGCTGTTCATGGACTCTACCCGTTAGGGCCCCGCGCCTTGGCGACTGGCTGCTTACTCCGGCTTTTGGTCTCAATCGGTTTTTCTGTGCTTCCTCCTGTTAAGTGGCCACCATATTCTTAAGAACGAATCGAAGCAAATACCGAAGCGCGCACAAACCGAGATCGCTTGAAACTTGACAAAAACTCATTTGGGCGAGAAAGTGCAGAAAATAGCCATCTATTGTTTTGCCTATCTGTCAAAAGTAATACCGCCTTTTGATATTATGCGAACTCAAACTAGACTACAAGCAAATTTTACCGAACATAAACGAGCGAAATTCATAGAAGTTTCGCTGAGATTTCTGCGGAAAAAGGGTGATTCATCCCGGGACGGAAGTGGTCCCTGGTTGAGTTTCGTTTTGGTTTCTGGTCATTTCGCGGCAACTGTTTGCATGCTCGCTGAATGAAATGTGTTCAACACAGGATGATTGACCATGATTTCCTCCCGGTCCACAGCACCGGGATGAAAAATCAATGTAAATACTTTACAAGCTTTTACACAGTTATATCCAACATTTTCTGAGCATCACTATGATTGACTTGTGGTGATTGAATATTTGGTGCTCATTCGAACGTCTCACGTTTAACAATTTTCCGCCGCCATGAGTTCAGTGCAGAACAAGCCTCTTTTTTTTATATATACGCAAACATCCTTGTGTTTGTATTGTATTCCAAATATAAGCATGAATGATTTGGTTCTGTAAAATTCTCAAAATTTCCCCAAATTTCTCCGGTCAACTAAAATGAGCCATCTCGGGATTAAACTTATCCCAGGGCATTCGCTGTCTTGACCGTCCCTCTCTTACTATCCAATGACCCTGCCCAAGCAAAATGTAACCCCAACCCCTTCCCCCGAGTGGAGTTTGACATCAGTATCCTCTCTCCGAATATTCAAATTTCCCGCTGATGTGGCAATCAGCGATTTTGAATTTCCCTCGTGAATTAATGAGTCTTTATTTAGGTGCTAAGGCTATTGTTTCAAAACTTCCTTTTAAGGCAATATTTGCAACACCAAACAAAAGCTATTGTCTTTGAATTTGATCCGCTTTTCTAGGGGAATGCTTGGCGCTTATTTTAACAAATTGGGTGGATGACGGTTCGCATAGATCTATTTTTTATTTTGAGAACTGCAATGCAGCTGTTCGCTTTCGGCATTTTAATTTGGATGCAGTCAACGCAGTCCTCATTTTGCTTACCCCGAGGGGAGCTTATTTGGCCTTCTTAGTTTTTTAAACTTGTCTATTATGCTTGTCCCGTTGCCTTAGAGCACAGGAAATTCCTTACTTGAAGTTTCTTTTAATGAGCAGCTCTATGAATTTAAGTCCTTACACATGAGTTTGAGTTCTGTGTTCCCGGGGATTTTCACGAAGGTTATGAAACATTCCCTGGTGGTCCTTAGGTGTAAGGGACTTTATGTGAGTATGTTTCTCTGGTACTTTTTTCTTTATTTGCAGGGAAAGGATGTTCTTGGTTGCTTTCACGCTATGTGAGAGTGAGTCCAATTATCATTAAAACTGTTTTGACCCCCACAAAGGGAATCACTTTCTTGGTTCTCACTCTAGATTCTGACTTGATGAGGGATGTAACTATCCGATAAAAGAAAGGAAAACTGAAATTTTTGTGTTCAGAAGCTCTCACTGAGAAGGAGTTTACTATTCACTTCGTTGTTCAGGTTATCGGAAAGGTATTGTCTTCACTACCAGGAGTTCAATTTGGGAATTATGCTACCATTATTTAAGATCTAGACGGGATAAACTTCTAGCCTTGCCCCATAATACAAGGGGTTATGATGCCCTTGTATCTTTATTTTTCTCAGCTAGGGCACTGAGTTACAAATGCAGGCTGAACAATGTCCACCAGACGTTTCGTTACACTGGTCATCCACTGGTGGTTGATATGTTTCAAACTGATGCGAGTGCTAGTGGCCGGGGCATTATCTGTGCAACTAACGTTTCTTGCAGTCGACGTCTTGGGAGCAGGAATCACTGCAAAGTAATCCTAATTCCCAAATGTTTGGTTTATAAGGTAGAGGCATCCTAGTGGTGCCAGCATGCGCCACTCAGGCTTGGTATATTCTAGTACTACAAATGATGTGTCAGCGGCCTTTGGTCTGGACTCCAGACAGCCAGCTGCTGGTCCACCCGTCTGCCAATAGCACGCGCAGAGTGCAAAATCAGCTCATACAAGCTGATTGCACGGCTCATTATCTGGGTACTCTATAAAAAGTGATGCTTTTCTGAATACGTTACCCTGGTGTCTTTCTACTCAGACACAGTACAGCGTTTATCTTTTTTTTATGGGCTGTATTCTGTCAGAGTCAGAGGGAGTGCCCAGCACCCTCCCCGGATCGATCTAGCACTTGTTTTAGAGTTCTTATATGGGGAAGATATCGCTGACGTCACCTATTGCAATTAATGTGCCAACCAGAATCTCACTGGTTGTCGAAACAAAAGGTCTTTTGCTCCTGCGGTTGGCACATATGAATAACTAGAGCAATGTTTGTAAACAAAACTTCCCTATACCGAGTTTCCATCTATGTCGTTCGGCACTGATCACTGCTAGATCAGCTTTGTCTCGAATGATTAGCGCTGAGAATACCTTAGTTGGCCAACATCCAGTTGTTCATCGTTTTTTGAAAGGTGCCTTTGGGAAAAGCCACCCTTAAATAGGTATTATGGTATTTGGGATATGCAGCAGAGGCTGCAATTTGAGAGACTCGCACTGGCCTTGAAGGAACTCACGTTAATACTAGCCTTGTTATTAGCGTTACAACAATACTTTTCTACCACCTAATATAAGTGACAGTTACCAGGAAAAGTCTCAAGATGAGTGTGTGTTTGTTTCTTGGTAGTCATATCAGCAATGCTAACACTGTTAGGAGCGTTTCAAACTTTGTTCATGGATTGTTTAGAAGTAATTGGTAGTCTAGACGTAAGTTGTAGAATAAAATGGGTATATTAAGACATTGTAATCTTGGTGTTTGGTTGGTGTTTTGGGCACCTCATAGTGTCCTCACACGCTTTGAAGACTTCATATTAGTACCGGAGGTTACAGTTTATGAGATAGAATTGGAAACATAAACCAGACTTACCTGGAAGTTGAAGTTTGACTTGAATTCTATCTCATAAAGATTAGTAACGGAAGGCATCTGACATGCTCACCTCTCCCTCCCTGCGCAGATTCCCATAGAAACACTGCTATTTCGGACACGTTTGACTACCCGTCAAGATGGCTTCCAAAACCGTGACAAGGCCTGAAGGGAATAAGGCAAGCAGCTCTCTAACCTTCCCGTCGTTAGAAGAGTGTTAACATTCGGTAAACATAGTTAGATCTAGGCAGCCACGAGTTTAAAAGCGCCGATAACACCAGTACAAGAGATTATGAAGCTTGACCAGTATTAGTACTTGTTTGTTTTTACTACATGTATTTCATCCCGACTTTGCTTTTCACCTTCACAACTGGTGTTAAAAAACGGTCCGTTGGAATGTTCATAAAGTTTTCTCCAAATTGAGTAATTTTCGATGAGGGCCCGGGCCTTAGCCCTTGACACGAAGTACTGCTATAAGCTGTCCTTTTGACGCAGCCGGAGTAACTCCAGTCGGAGATCGATGATGTTGTTCTAAAATTCGATTCTTATCTCCCTAAGCAGATGGTAGGGAAGCAGTTAAAACTTCCTCCGATATTTCTCCAACAGAAGCAGCCGAAAAGACTTGTTGTAACTCGGTAAAAAGCTTGAAACAATTAACAATCTTTCGGGTGCACTTATTACACATAGAGCGTTGGTTATAAAGACCAACAACAGGCTGTAGTGCCTAAATTAATTTTGACTAACTATGACTGGTTTTCCATTCAAAGTACCCGAAAACTCTTTTTTTTTGTAGTCTCACAGAACAGCAGCACCGTAGCAGCACAACTGCCATTACGGTATTTTGTGAATAGACTTTCACGACAAACTATACAAACCTTGCTCATATCATCGGTGGAAAAGTTTATTTACAAAATCCGGCCGAATGGCAGTTGACACATTTGACAGTTGGGTGACCGGAAGTGATTTCCATTGGCTAGTGTTGTTATGGGGAATGAGGGCTCAATTAAAAGACCCTGTGTCAGGCTTTCATTTCCCTCACCGCCTTCTAAGGAAAGTCTGATACTCAGGCTACCAGATAGAGCTTGACTTTTGTGAACTTTTGTGGTGCGTGAAAGGCATCTCAAAGGACGAGCACTGAATCAGGCTGTTAGTTAGTGTTGACCACTGTGAAGCTGAATTTGGTGATTCACAAGTCTTTCTCATTTTGTATTACAGTACTTTTGCTTGCTGTGAAAAAGAAGTTGACCTGAACTCGGAAATAATAAACATGGTCGATGCCAAAGTTACTCGATTCCCTTTACTTTCTTCAGTCCTTTTACTAGTAATTACATTTCCTCTCAGGGGGCTATTTACGTTGGTCAGAAACGATGCGTAGTTATTTTGAACAGATCTTACCTTTTTAACGACGGCGCTTACTGAATTCAAAGGTATTTTTGCGCGGGTTATGAATGTCCGGAAGATCTTAACAAGTGTTATATTGTTAGAAAGCTTTAAAATACAAAGCAATGTCTGGCGGTCTTCTGCCAATCGAAGCTTCCTTATCTCTGAAAAATGCCGGATTAGCCCCAATTTATTTTGGGGTACAAAGAGCACTTTCTGAATTCTGCTTTTCTCCGCATCGTTTTAATCCGTGCAAAAAAATCTCTGTGTTAATATGCACCACCCACAGGAGATCCAGTATCTCGAGATGTGCAGAACCTATGCACAATAACAATTCTCAAACTCATTAATTATTCATAAGGCTGTAAGCCAATAGGATTATTGCATTTGGTCAGGTGCAATGGTTTGGATACCCAGTGAAACTCTTATGGCACTGCAAGCAGTGTTTGAAATTTGTTAAAACACTGCCAGCAGTGTTTCAACAAATTTGAAACACTCCTAATCTGCATATTCATTAATCATGGTAAGCAGTGCATTCCAGAGTGCGCAAATACCAGGAAAAACAATTGATTCCATTTCATTCGTTTGAGAAGTTATTCCAAACACTCATTCTGCGTGTTTCATTGCGATGACAAACAACTCGAAAACAATAAAACACTCGGGCCCGGAGGCCCTCGTGTTTCAATAGTTTTCTCGTTGTTTGAAATCGCAATGAAACACTTGAATTCGTGTTTGAAATATAACTAGGCACCGTCCTTAAATCAAACAGATCGCTCTTACTTATGATTCAGAGTTTACGCAAGGGTAAAGTATATAATTTCATCCAGTAACATGAAGCATAGTATTTGGCGCTTATTAAAACCAAGTCAAAACGTAAATGCTCTTATCCTCTAACCATTGTTTTTCTTTTATCAAGTGGGGTCCAGTTGGTGGGTGGAGGGGTCCATGTTTTGTACAATCCCTGCACAAGACCTATTAAAATCTCTCTTCAATTCCACGGAGGAACCGTCGTTAATTTACCGCAAGCATACTCAAACATCTCCCTTCCCCTCGGCAGCTTTTCTGTTATTTAGGTAAACTAGTGATACTATTAAATCCCCTCAAGGGGCATCTGTAATGCTTGATGATCATTTCATTGAAATTAAACTCACAACATCACAGGTAATAAAAGTGGTTAGTTATATCGCGGTGAACCAAGCCATTAGTCCCGACAACATCCCCGGCAGATCGTGAAAGGAAACTGCGTCTAATATTATCCGATCCCTCTTCCCTCTTCTCAACCTAACACTGTCATTGGGAAAATTTCCTGATCAGTAGAAGTTGGATCTGTCCTGTTCACAAAATGAAGACCCCACTCTGGCCAAGAGTTACCGTTCAATTTCATTATTATGTATTACCTTTAAATGCGTAGAAAAATGTGTTTGACCTTCAATTTGGCTATGGAGACTTCTTTCACCAAGTGAAGGTAAACGGAAGACAGCGAAATTCATGCGAACTCAATCAAGTTCCTCATGCAAAACAAAATTACTTGAAATGTTATTTTCAATCGAAGCCTGTCCTAGTGAGGTATAAAACGCTTATAAACTCTTTCTTATTACCTTTCGAGTAGTCGGGTGGAGGTTGATGGGGCAAGGCGGTGGGGAGGGGAGGGGGAGCACTTCCATATAAAATGGACGGGGGTGCTCGTCGTACCTTTTAGGAGATAGAAAAGCGGTTTTAGTACCTTTTAGGGTGTTCAGCCTCAAAAGGTCCGCAGGGGGAGCTTTAGCGGTACTCTTTAGGGTATTGAGCGGAAAACTCCATGACAGGAGGCATTTGTTAATTAACTATTTTTTAATTTTGTCTAATTTTGTCTTACGCAGGTGTGAAAAAAAATATATGCCACGCCCACAAGACAGGATCTTGGTACCTCTTAGGGGTTCTTTTCAAATTTCTGACGAGCACCCCCGTCCTTTTTATATGGGAGTCCATTCCCCCCCCCCCCCACCCCCCTCCCTCCCGTATGCATTAATATCATTACACGGTAGAAAAACCTTAAATAACAATGACCACAAAGAGGTTTCCTGAGCCCGCCAGACTGACCACCCCCATCAAACCATTGTTTTAACGAAAATCGCTGGTCAGCAACCTGCTTCTGATCATTGCTGTATAAAGGTCTTCCTACACGGTATTGCTCAGTAGCTTAGCAAAGCGATGCAGAGTGGAACAGCCTCTCCCGACCACCATTGCGTCAATGGTATTACCAGCTGGCAGCTTTCACAGCCAAGCTCTCTCAGATTGGCAGAATCGATTAATCAATTTATATTGTCCATACCTTTATACGCAATACGCAATAGGAGACCTCCACGCACTGCTTCACTGCTCACTCGTGCGTAGCATCTCACTTAAATTGTCTTATTTCTTTTCCGAAAATTTTCTGTAATTTCGAATAATATAGATCGTTTTCACTGTCACGCAATAAAAAAATAAATCGGAAAACCATCCAGTGGAAAAAGTCAAGAATTCGTGATGTTGTAGAAGATAAATGAAGACGACACTTCTCCAAGTTTTAGGCCCGTGCGTTTCCCCAAACTTGAGATATTCGTCGAAATGTTTCGCAGAAATTTACAGAGCCCAATATGAAAATGCTATGTTGGTGCACATCTGTGTTGCACCAATCTCGCGGCAGGAAAAGAGTGCCAACATCTGTTACTTACTTTGGCTATCTAGGCGAGGGATCATCTGTCCTGAACAGACAACTATTTACTTAAGCACCTTTCCTAATGCTTTAAATTCTAAAAAGGCTCAAAACCATGAGATAAATAAATATTTCTCAATAAACTTGATCGTCGCCTCGTGTCACGCACCGCTACTGTTCCTCTGCTCCTCTGTGCCCACTGTTTTTCTGTGCCTACTGTTCCTCTGTGCCTACTGTACCTCTGTTCCTCTGTGCCCACTGTTCCTCTGTGCCTACTGTGCCCACTGTTCCTCTGTGCCCACTGTTCCTCTGTGCCCACTGTTCCTCTAGGACCGGTCTTCGCTAGTAAGTGACGTCACTGGTGCGTCTTACACCGCGCATAAGCCCAGAAAATGCTCTGGTTTGCAAACGAAGCACGCTATTGAGCTTTAAAATTGCAAATGAATAAAAATTTACAGCCTCTTATGCCAGATGAGGATAAATACTTACGTGGCTCGTTAGTGTCGGATTTTAGAAAATGATGACTTCACGTGAAAACGATCTATAGGGATGTAAATAAGTTTACTGATTCCAACATGGCGGTTTTGCTAGAGCATTGACAACTTGGGAAACCTGATAGTCTGTAAAGCGCTTTCTATCAGTATTTTGACGTCCGTTATTTCTGTTGTTCAGTAGTTATTTTAATCAGCGAGATGCTCATTTCTTACTCTTGTCTGGGTTTAATTATGGACTTAATAATCTCTTCACGTTTCACAACATAGCAATCACATAACAATGAATGGACTGTTCATCAGGAAGCATCCATGCATCACAAGAGGTTAGTACTAGCGTGACTTGTATCTCAGCTGAAATTTCAGTACACCGTTCACGCTGCTAAGTATCGGCTTGACGGACACAAAAAAGGAAGCGAAATATCGAAACTATTTCTAAATTCCCAATCAAGACGAAGATGTTTTCCCCAGAAAACTGGCAAACAAAGAGGCCCACAATCCGAGAACGAACCATGTTTATGCTGAACAACGATCTTTTCAGCGATGTGAAGTTTGTGGTTCGTAAATCTGACAGCGATGGCGAAAGTGAAAGTAAGCAACTTATTCTAGCTCACAAGTTTGTGTTGTCGATTAGTAGTC
>NC_090888.1:43609678-43622178 GCF_036669925.1 Montipora capricornis | reverse complement strand
TTCTTGAATCGCACGAGTTTTAAAAGAAAAAAAAAAAAAGCAAACCCACGGCAAGCAAACGGAAAGGAAAGTTATGTCAGGGTAATTGTCAAAAGCCAGTCACGCTTAAATTAGAAATCACAGACGTACTAGCTCGTGATGTGACAGATCGTTAGGAAACTTGGTCCGTTCAAGTTCAAAAAGAGTTTTATTGATGAACTTTATTCCACTTTATCTATGAGAACGAGAACATTCACATTTTTTTTTCTCAGGCCATCCCTTATGTCCAGAAATGCACCTAATTAGATGCACGCCTAATTTTGACATCCGACACGAAGTGTCCCTTTAAGTCCAAGGCTTACTACATCTATTTCCAACAAAGTAACAGTAAAGGTTAGCGTTATTTTTAAGTTTTATAAATACAGAAGTTAATCTTTACTTGAACAGCTGCATTTGGGGGACACTTTGTGACATTAATTTCCGAGGCAGGAGTAATGTTGAAGTTGGCGAGAAGAGCAAGGGGACACTTCGTGACTCTTATTGAAATCCGCGTGCATCCAATTTGGGGCATTTCTGGACATAAACCATCCCAATAAAATGTTTACTTTCCCATCGCCCCGTCTCTTGTGATGGTGGGTGGGTCGGTCGGTCGTTTCTTTGTTGGAGGTACTTGTGTCCATTTAGTCTAGAATGACCTTGTTATGACGTTTTTTGATACCGAATTGGTGAACACGTGTGTCCGCCGTTTTGAAAACTCTTCGTATCCAGTTGTGATATTTTAGCTTTTGAACCCTCCTCTAGCTGACATCGACCTTTTGTCGTTGGACGGAAATTCTCTTATTACAGTTTGTAAAATATCGTCGTATGAAAGGTGAAGTGAACAATCTAATAGTCACGTTAATGGAAAATTCGCCTAGAATGACCTCGTGTAGGCATTCGCATTAGTACCACACGGCACCTGTTCGCTGAGCTTGAACCGTGCGAATTCCATTGTACGATACATTTCAAAGGAGAAGTGATCTATGTTATAGTCACATTTATCGCAAGTTCACCTTGAGTAACCTTGTTAAGGCATTCACCATTCATGGTGTTATCTAGTCCAGGCGCTTTACAGCCTTAAGACCAGCCAGAGAGCGGTCTGCAATCCTCAATAGGAGGGAGTGTATAATATTCATTTGCATCTTACGTAGTAAAGGCATCCATAAAAGCAGACCTGGGATCCGATCGCCATGAGGTAAACCTTAATAGCTGAGCATTGGGAGCTCTGGTAACCAAATCAGTACTTAATGAGAAAATGTCTGGTAAAGCCTATCAAACAGCTCATGGTTAAGTTGCCATTTATGACGTGATTGATGCTTTCTAGACATAGTCTGCATCTACGTTAACAGAGCCTGCAGTAGCTTGCTTTTAGCTTCAGTTAGATCATGTTCGAGGCAAGTGGCTGCAGTGTGGGCACTTTACAGCCTCAAGACCAGCCAGAGAGTGGTCTGATATCTTTAAAATCAAGCCATTTTGTGGCCGGTCTCAAACATATCAATGGCAGTTTTTCCGACTTACGCTGCTTATCAATTTAATGCTAATTATTCCTGTCAGACTGACGAAGTTAATGGTGATAACAGTCCATCTCTTGTTATATATTGTGAAGGATATTGAGGCCCTCCCTGTTAAAGTGAATGAAGTTCCCTTATCGATCGTTTTGACTCTCAGGAGACAGAAGTGCGGGACCGTAGCAGCCAGTTGGTTCTTGTCACTGCTCTCAAGGATCCAAAAGTCATTGAAAATAGTGGCAGAGATTGCGATAAAATTATGTCTGTAGGTAATCCGCCAGGAAAAAATTGAGACAATAACGAAATGCCGCTGCACACCAAAGAATGTCAATTGAAGGTATTGACACCAATGTGTGAACATAGATCTTGAATAAAATGCCCGGTAAAGCTTATGGTGTTAAGTTTTTGATCCACGCGAGCTACATTGTTAGCCATTTATAGCCAACCGGAAGTTGCGGATTCGTTGCTGTAAACTCTAGCCCCTACGGAACTTTAAACTTCATGCTTAGATGTTCTGGCTTTGGCTATGACTGCTAACTATGAGTTGAATCAGAGGTGTAGGGATGCCATGAAACTTCATTTTACAATGAATTTGCCTGGGGTTCATAGAGGTCTTCTAATCGTGTTGATGAGGTTCTATTTCGTGGAGAAACTGCTAAAAGAGTTAGCATAATAGCAGAATTTAAAAGAACAACAACTACGTTTCTTACCAGTTAGTATGAGTTTATAACTATACACAGTGTCCCCGATTAGTGCCCTGGCACTAAAGAATTTGTCACTTGAATAAAGTTCATTATTAATAAGGAGGAGGTTTGCAAATATCCATCCTCAAGTCAGACCAAGGTTTAACCCTTATTCTGCTTGAGGCAGTTTTCCGGAAAAGTAGCGGTAGGTGCTTCCGAAATCGTGGTACCCAGTGAGGTTGTGTTACCTGCCCACTTGCTCAGCCTTTCTGTAATGTGGTCTAGCCAGACAGGCTAAGGTCCTTTCCCGAGACAAACAATAACTTTGGTATGTATCTCCAGATGAGGAAGTCATCGGTTTGTTAAGCAACCATGCAGCCACCCTTAATGGCGGGACAGACTGAAAATTGCTTTTTCTGAGTAGCTGAAGGTCACCTCAAATCCGGAAATCTTGGACTATGTAGAACGTTGTCACATAAACTTTACAGATGATCCTTCTGAGGATAGTTTTTCTCGGGCGACGCATTTTTAATGTTCATCAACAGTTTGGCATGTCTAAGGACGTTTTTCAAGCTAGAGGAACTTGGTGTGGTCCGCGATCGCTGCATCGTATCAAGAAATGACCTGTTGTTCCTGATCAAATTCTATATCACACCTATGCACAATACCCTATTGTTTGGAGCCGCGGCAACGGAATTTTGTCGGAAGTTGACGGAGTCGATTCCTTGCCATCCGAAGAATATCGGCGACTGAGCGAAGCTGTTTCAGGGGGGAGGGGAGGGCAAAATTGCGTGTCAGCATGATATAGTGGAGACGAGTACGAGTACAGGGAAGGGCTTTAGCATCTTTTCGAGCATGTGCAGTGAAACGAAAAGTGAAATTACTTGCCCGTACATGTGAATCTCACACTATGTAAGGAGCCTGGACTTTATTTAGCTGACTTGTAACGGAATTCTGCTGAATTCTCAGATTGTAAGTCTTTTCCCGAAGACGCCTTATTTTAGCCTTGTAAACCTTGATTAGAGAAGGCTGAAGCTGTGTTATTGCGCAACTTTTAAACACGATCGAGCACAAAGAGTATCTTAAATTTTGACAACATGGCTGTTGTTGCACTCGTGCGTTTTTCGAGTCAGTTATGATTAATCATTTTGTATTCACTCATGACTAACCTTAAACAAAGCGATTGCTTTGAATAGAATATTAAGTGTTTTTATGAATCGTCCTTAAGCCGAATTCAAATATTTGAAACGATATTTTTATAACCAAAAGTAATATCCTAGCAGCAATTACCTACCATATTCTTGAGAACGAATCAAAGCAACTACCGAAGCGCGCACAAACCGAGATCGCTTGAAACTTGACAAAAACTCATTTGGGCAAGGAAGTGAGAAAATAGCTATCTATTGTTTTGCATATCTGTAAAAAGTAATACCACCTTTTAATATTATGCGAACTCCAACTAGACTACAAGCAAATTTTACCGAACATAAACGAGCGGAATTCATAGAAGTTTCGCTGAGATTTTTGCGGAAAAAGGGTGATTCATCCCGGGATGAAAGTGGTCCCTGGTTGAGTTTCGTTTTGGTTTCTGGTCATTTCGCGGTAACTGTTTGCATGTTCGCTGAATGAAATGTGTTCAACACAGGATGATTGACCATGATTTCCTCCCGGTCCTCAGCACCGGGATAAAAAATCAATGTAAATACTTTACACAGTTATATCCAACATTTTCTGAGCATCACTATGATTGACTTGTGGTGATTGAATATTTGGTGCTCATTCGAAGGTCTCAAGTTTAACACTTTTCCGCCGCAATGAGTTCAGTGCAGGACAAGCCTCTTTTTTTATACGCAAACATCCTAGTGTTTGTATTGTATTCCAAGTATAAGCCTGAATGATTTGGTTCCCAAAACAGCGAAATTCCACAGGAAAACAAGTTTCGATAAAGGTGTCAAGTTAAGCTTCCAATATTCATGCTTGGATTTTCAAGCGCCATCTTGTTTCTCCGGTCAACTAAAATGAATCATCTCGGGATTAAACTTATCCCACGGCATTCGCTGTCTTGACCGACCCTCCCTTACAATCCATTGACCTCAAACAAAATGTAACCCCAACCCCCTCCCACGAATTGAGTTTGATATCAGTATACTCTCTCCGAATATTCAAATTTCCCGCTGATGTGGCAATCGGCGATTTTGAATTTCCCTCGTGAATTAATGAGTCTTAATTTCGGTGCTAAAGCTATTGTTTCAAAACTTCCTTTTAAGTCAATATTTGCCACACCAAACAAAGGCTATTGTCTTTGAATTTGATCCGCTTTTTTAGGGGAATGCTTGGCGCCTATTTTAACAAATTGGGTGGATGGTTCGCATAGATCTATTTTTTATTTTGAGAACTGCAATGCAGCTGTTCCCTTCGGCATTTTAATTTGGATACAGTCAACGCAGTCCTCATTTTGCTTACCCCGTGGGGAGCTTATTTGGCCTTCTTATTTGTTTAAACTTGTCTATTATGCTTGTCCCGTTGCCTTAGAGCACAGGAAATTCCTTACTTGAAGTTTCTTTTAATGAGCTCTATGAATTTAAGTCATTACCCATGAGTTTGACATTTGTGTTCCCGGGGATTGTCACGAAGGTTATGAAACATTCCCTCGTGGTCCTAGCCTGTGTACAGCCGCCCGCTCTCCGCAAAAAAAAACATCGGAGAGGAGCGTCTGTGATTTACCGTTAGTAATCGTGTTCCGGAATAATTTTGCTACATTATTAAGTGATCTACGCTGACCAAAATATGCGTGGCTCATATTTCGTTGGAGCTAAATTCTCAAAATGGTGGTCAATAACGTAGATTTCAAACGTGCATTGAAGAGCGTCTCGGATAGTTTTAAGATACCTTGGCTTTATAGCATAGAAGCACTCTTTAAAGGAAAGGATGTATTTGCAAGCCTTCCGACCGGGTACGGCTCTGATCTTCAGAGCAGCACAGATCGTTGCCGATGGGCTGTTATTTTCCTCGATGTGTTCAAATCTTCCAGGGCATTACACTTTGTAGATTGTGCTTGAGAATGGCTAGGCTGGTCCGAGCAAGGCGTTGGGGTTACATTGACTGGTAAGGAATAGCGGGAGACGTTTTTCGAGTGGACAATCTTTTGAATAGTGCTATATTCACCTGGTGAAGAGCGCTTTCGTTTCTTTTGCGCTGACAACAATTCCTACAAATGTACGTCGAATCGATTTCCACTTTACCCTCCATAGACAATTCCGCTCGTACTTTAAAAGAAAAACCTCTTTGACAATCAAAAAGAGTTTTATTCGTATTTTGAACCGTGCTCAAAGTACACACGAACTCATCGTAAAATCACTCACAGTGGTTCTCACGGTGTTGATGTGGAGAAATAAAAATAAAAGAAAAATAAAAGCCAATCAAAACTTGTTGTTTCAATGATGTAATGATCGATGGGTAATAACCAATCAAATCATTTTCCACACATTCCAGGAAAATCACGTGGTATGGAACACGAATAGGGAGCTTAAGCACGCGTGTTTTTGAGACGCGGACGGCAACCGGAAGTTAGCTGTTTTCCCTTTTAACTTGTCTTCACACAACCACATTTGCATAGCTAAGTATCTTTTTTTCCTTTAAAAATGATTAGTATAAAAATCTGGGGGACACCGCTATCCTGGCACGCGAAGTGTTCTCTTCCGGTTGCCGTTCGCGTCTCAGAAACGCGCCTGCTTAAGCTCTCTATTACCAACGGTAAATCACAGACGCTCCTCTCCGAATTTTTTTTTTTTTTTCGTAGAGCGGGCGGCTGTACACAGGCTATGGTGGTCCTTAGGCGTAAGGGACTTTCTGTGAGTATGTTTCTCTGGTAGTTTTTTCTTTATTTGCAGGGAAAGGATGTTCTTGGTTGCTTTCACGCTATGTGAGAGTCAGTCCAATTGTCATTAAAACTGTTTTGACCCCCACAAAGGGAATCACTTTCTTGGTTCTCACTCTAGATTGTGACTTGATGAGGGATGTAACTATCCGATAAAAGAAAGGAAAACTGAAATTCTTGTGTTCAGAAGCTCTCAGTGAGAAGGAGTTTACTATTCACTTCGTTGTTCAGGTTATCGGAAAGGTATTGTCTTCACTACCAGGAGTTCAATTTGGGAATTATGTTACCATTATTTAAGACGGGATAAACTTCTAGCCTTGCCCCATAATACAAGGGTTTATGATGCCCTTGTGTCTTTATTTTTCTCAGCTAGGGCACTGAGTTACAAATGTAGGCTGAACAATGTCCACCAGACGTTTCGTTACACTGGTCATCCACTGGTGGTTTATATGTTTCAAACTGATGCGAGTGCTAGTGGCCGGGGCATTACCTGTGCAACTAACGTTTCTTGCAGTCGACGTCTTGGGAGCAGGAATCACTGCACAGTAATCCTAATTCCCAAATGTTTGGTTAAGGTAGAGGCATCCTAGTGGTGCCAGCATGCGCCACTCAGGCTTGGTATATTCGAGTACTACAAATGATGGGTCAGCGGCCCTTGGTCTGGACTCCAGGCAGCCAGCTGCTGGTCGACCCGTATGCCAATAGCACGCGCAGAGTGCAAAATTAGCTCAAGCTGATTGCACGGCTCATTATCTGGGTACTCTATAAAAAGTGATGCTTTTCTGAATACGTTACCCTGGTGTCTTTCTACTCAGACACAGTACAGCGTTTATCTTTTTTTTAAATGGGCTGTATTCTGTCAGAGTCAGGGGGAGTGCACTGCACTCTCCCCGGATCGATCTAGCACTTGTTTTAGAGTTCTTATATGGGGAAGATATCGCTGACGTCACCTATTGCAATTAATGTGCCAACCATAACCTCACTGGTTGTCGAAACAAAAGGTCTTTTGTTCCTGCGGTTGGCACATATGTATAACAAGAGCAATGTTTGTAAACAAAACTTCCCTATACCGAGTTTCCATCTATGTCATTCGGCACTGATCACTGCTAGATCAGCTTTTTCTCGTATGATTAGCGCTGAGAATACCTTAGTTGGCCAACATTCAGTTGGTCATCGTTTCTTGAAGGGTGCCTTTGGGAGTAAGCCACCCTTAAATAAGTATTATGGTATTTGAGATGTGCAGCAAGGGCTGCAATTTTGGAGACTCGCACTGGCCTTGAAGGAACTTGCGTTAATACTAGCCTTGTTATTAGCGTTACAACAATACTTTTCTACCACCTAATATAAGTGACAGTTACCAGGAAAAGTCTCAAGATGAGTGTATTTTTGTTTCTTGGTAGTCATATCAGCAATGCTAACACTGTTAGGAGCGTTTCAAACTTTGTTCATGGATTGTTTAGAAGTAATTGGTAGTCTAGAGGTAAGTTGTAGAATAAAATGGGTATATTAAGACATTGTAATCTTGGTGTTTGGTTGGTGTTTTGGGCTCCTCGTAGTGTCCTCACACGCTTTGAAGACTTTATATCAGTACCGAAGGTTACAGTTTATGAGATAGAATTGGAAACTTAAACCAGACTTACCTGTAAGTTGAAGTTTGACTTGAATTCTATCGCATAAAGAGTAGTAACCGAAGGCATCTGACATGCTCACCTCTCCCTCGCTGCGCAGATTCCCACAGAAATACTGTTATTTCTGACACGGTTGCCTACCCGTCAAGATGGCTTTCAAAACCGTGATAAGGCTTGAAGCGAATGAAGCAAGAAGCTCTCTAACCTACCCGGCGTTAGAAGAGTGTTAACATTCTGTAAACATAGCCTTTTAGATCTAGGCAGCCACGAGTTTAAAAGCGCCGATAACACCAGTGTTTTTACTACATGTATTTCATCCCGACTTTGCTTTTCACTTTCACAACTGGTGTTAAAAAACTTTCCGTTGGAATGTTCATAAAATGGCTTATTTCTTCATTGAGAACATTTTCTATGAGGGCCCGGGCGTTAGCCGTTGACACGAAGTACTGCTGTAAGCTGTCCTTTTGACGCAGCCGGAGTAACTCCAGTCGGAGATCGATGATGTTGTTATAAAATTCGATGCTTATCCCCCTAAGCAGATGGTAGGGAAGCCGTTGAAACTTCCTCCGATATTTCTCCAACAGAAGCAGCCGAAAAGACTTGTTGTAACTCGGTAAAAAGCTTGAAACAATTAACAATCTTTCGCGTGCATTATTACACATACAATGTTGGTCATACCAACAACAGGCTGTAGTGCCCAAATTAATTTTGACTAACCCTGACTGGTTTTCCATTCAAAGTACTCGAAAACTCTTTGTTTGTAGTCTCACGGAACAGCAGCACCGTAGCAGCATTACGATATTTCGTGAGTAGACTTTCACGACAAACTATACAAATCTTTCCCATCATCGGTGGAAAAGTTTATTTACAAAATCCGGCCGATTGGCAGTTGACACATTTGATAGTTGGGTGACAGGAAGTGATTTCCATTGGCTAGTTGTAGACACGTAACGTGCTGTTATGGGAGTTGCAGGCTTAATTGAAAGACTCTGTGTTAGGCTTTCCTTTCCCTCTCCTTCTAAGGAAAGCCTGATACTCAGGCTACTAGATAGAGATTGACTTTTGTGAACTTTTGTGGTGCGTGAAAGGCATCTCAAAGGACGAGCACTGAATCAGGCTGTTAGTTAGTGTTGGCCACTGTGAAGCTGAATTTGGTGATTCACAAGTCTTTCTCATTTTAGATTACAGTACTTTTGCTTGCTGTGAAAAAGAATAGAAGTTGAACTAAACTAGGAATGATAAACATGGTCGATGCCAAAGTTACTCGATTCCCTTTACTTTCTTCAGTCTTTCTGCTAGTAATCACATTTGCTCTCAGGGTGCTATTTACGTTGTATTTCGTCACAAACGATGCGTAGTTATTTTGACCACAACTTACTTTTTTAACGACGGTGCTTACTGAATTCAAAGGTATTTTTGCACGGGTTATCATCGGAATGTCCGGAAGATCTTAAGTGTTATTGTTAGAAAGCTTAAAAATACTAAGTAATGTATGGCGTTCTTACGCAAATCAAAGCTTAATTATCTCTGAAAAATGCAGGATTGGCCCTAAATTTTTTTGGATACAAAGAGCACTTACTAAATTCTGCTTTTCTCCGCATAGTTTTAATCCGCGCAAAAATATCTCTGTGTTAATATGCACCACCCACAGGAAACCCAGTATCTTGAGATGTGCAGAACCTATGCACAATAATAATAGTAAGTTACTCAAGGGTAAAGTAAAAATTTCATTCAGTAACATGAAGCATAGTACTTGGCGCTTATTAAACCAAGTCAAAACGTAAATGTGCGTAACCAACCTTTCTTTTCTCGAGTGGAGTCGGTCTAGTTTGGGGGGGAGGGGGGGGGTCCATGTTTTGTACAATCCTTGCTCAATCTCCATTCAATTCCACGCACGAGTCATCGTTAAATTCCCACCAGCATACTTAAACATCTTCCTTCCCCTCGGCAGCTTTTCTATTATTTAGGTAAACTAGTGACACTATTAAATCCCTCAAGGGGCATCTGTAATGCTTGATGATCATTTTATTGAAATTAAACTCACAACATCAGAGGTAATAAAAGTGGTAAGTTATATCGAGGTGGAAAAAGCACCCAGTCCCGACAACATCCCCAGCACATCGTGAAAGGAAATTGCGTCTAACATTATTTCGATCCCTCTTCCCTCTTCTCAACCCAACACTGTCATTGGGGAAAGTTTGATCTGTCCTGTTCACAAAATGAAGACCCCACTCTGGCCAAGAGTTACCGTTCAATTCCATTATTATGAATTACCTTTAAACGCCTAGAAAGATGTGTTTGACCTTCAATTTGGCTATGGAGACTTCTTTCACCAAATGAAGGTAAACGGAAGACAGCAAAATTCATGCAAACTCAATCAAGTTCCTCATGCAAAACAAAATTATTTGAAATGCTATTTTTAATCGAAGCCTGTCCTAGTGAGGTGTAAAACGCTTATAAAACTCTTTCTTATTACATTTCGAATAGTGGGGTGGAAGTTGATGGGGGAAGGCGTGGGGTGGGGGGGAGGGGGCACTCCCATATAAAATGGACAGGGGTGCTCATCGTACCTTTTAGGAGAAGAAAAAGCGGTTTTGGTACCTCTTAAAGTGTTTAGCCTCAAAAGGTATTGAGCCAAAAACTCATGACAGGAGACATTTGATAATTGACTATTTTTTAATTTTGTCTAATTTTGTCTTAGGCCGGTGTGAAAAAAAAAATGCACGCCCACAAGACAGGATCTTGGTACCTCTTAGGGGTTCTTTTCAAATTTCCGACGAGCACCCACGTCCTTTTTTTTGCCGGGGACCGATGCTGAGCCGACCGTTCTGATCAGCAACCAAGCACTCAACTCTTTGGACGCCCTCAAGTACCTTAACTCAACAATCACCTCCAATCTCTCCCCGAATAGTGACTTGAATGCTCTGTTTGCGTCCTCAGCACTCTGTTGTATTGGAGAGAGACATGGCCTACATACACGAGACAAGAAGCTAGACTGAACACACTCCACTTCAGATTCCTCCGCAAAATTCTTGAGATCACCTGGAAGGATAAAATCACCAACCAGAAAGTACTTGAAACTGCAGAACTGCCAACTATCCAGTACCTCCTCTCAGAGCGTAGACTACGCCGTTGGCTAGGCCATTGGCTACGAGCGCCTTCCAAAAGGCCTACTCTATGGACAGCTGTCTCAAGGCAAACGATCAACAGGACGGCCGTTTCTTCGCTACAAAGACGTCTGCAAACGAGACATGAAGGCAGCCACGTTGAATCAGTGTCGGCAACTCGGAATGGCTGGCTGACGACCGAGGAAGATAAGCCCAGACAGTTGGATTCTCTTCCGATGTTACGACATGAATCCCCTTCCAAAAGGAGTCAGCATGTGACAAATTACTCAACGAGATGAAAGTAAACAGTTGCACGACGCAGGATCATTTTAAGTGACTTTGGTTCAAGTTCTTATTCCGGATTCCCCATTCCGGATTCCTGACCCGTAGAAAAGTAAGTTTTGCCGTGGAAAAGTAAGTTTTGCCGCGAGAAAGTAAGTTTTGCCGTGTATAAAAGTAAGTTTT
Source organism: Montipora capricornis (assembly GCF_036669925.1). Taxonomy (NCBI): domain Eukaryota; kingdom Metazoa; phylum Cnidaria; class Anthozoa; order Scleractinia; family Acroporidae; genus Montipora; species Montipora capricornis. The sequence goes on along the minus strand of NC_090888.1, from coordinate 43,610,892 downwards.
GCCGTGGAAAAGTAAGTTTTGCCGTGGCAGATGTGGGCCACCGTAGTAAAAGGGGTGTGTTATGGGATTTGTGCAAGTAGAGAACACCGAAAACTGATGGGTCGCATCGCAACGCAGGTCGAGGCTTCTGGGTTACGAAATTCTTATTGAGCCATCCCCGTGATCTAGACCAATCATCTTCAAGGGCCTTCAAAACTTTCCCTTCAATTCAGTTTGAACCTAGGGCTTTGCCACTTTTCAAGCTCGCGCGCACGTTTTGCTGAGTGTCGGGAAAGTCACGGGTTCTCGAAACTGGAAAGTTCATTGTTTTCTTCCAGGATCGCTATACAAATCCTGGGCAATGATACACCTCCCAGCAGTTTTTGATTTCCTCCTTCTCAAAAAGCATCTCATCATCCTTATTTTCCAGTCAGCTAGAGGCAGTCATTCGCGCCTTTGCAATGGCTTCCTAAGGAGTTCTTATTTCTCTCAGTAGGCCTCTCTACGTTCACGTTATTTAGAGCGTTCATTTCTTGGCAATTATCCTCAATTAAAGATACTTCAAAGGCTTCGTGAGCCTCCATAATTTTACTTTTGGCGTTATCGTCGCCGAAGCCTTTTATGGCCTTTGATAAAGGTCAGTATGGTGATGGTCACCATAATAATGGGCCGCATGATCAGTCGTGGGAAACCCCAATGCACTTATTCCTCCCCAAGGTCCATAAACCATTTAATTTAACTGTCCTGTTTTATGTTGTGGTTGTTATCTGTACTGAAAATATGTACGTGAGGCAAGGCAAGGCAAGGTAAGGGAGTGATTCTTTAAATCGTGGCTCTTTACCAAGTCAGATAGATAATTTGCACGATTTGATTAAAAACTTTGGTACATGAGGACCATGGGCAGATGTTTACAAGTGCGCGAAAGCCTGGAAAGTAATGTGCGAGCGGAAATAGCCATAAGTGACGTCATAAACATCGGCGTTCCAAGACATCAAGAAAATGCAACATGCAAGCACGGGGCAGCCTAGATTCAATTTATCAAACTGAAAACATGAGCAAATTTAAGGTAGTGGTTTTGGGTGACCAAGGGGTAGGAAACTCCGCCATGGTGTGGAAATTCGTTTACAGTGGATTTGAGGACAAATACCAGCCGACGATTGGCATAGACTTTTTTACGAAGACCCTTTATCTGAGTAAGTGCTCATCCTTTTCATTCCGCCCTCCCTTTTGGATCC
>NC_090888.1:43587178-43594678 GCF_036669925.1 Montipora capricornis | reverse complement strand
AATGGCACGTCTGATCCTGGTCTTAGCGCCAAGTCTTACTAGGTTGAACAGCTTTCCGTCAGATCGCGTATGAAGGTATACACCATCTTCGTTGTTTCTGAAGGCGTGTGCTAGAAGCAATGAGAAGAATATCCCGAACAGTGTTGGTGCGAGAACGCATCCCTGCTTGACATTTGCCCGTTGTAGCAGACAGTGCTGTACATATCCCTGTGAAAGGACTCTATGATGGAAAAAAGCAGCTTAGGGAAAAGGAAAGGAAAGGAACTTTATTTAACTGTCTAGTCGTTCTAGCGCTGGAGCGCTAATTGGAGACACTGTAAACTGAAATGAACAATGAAAGTAAATCAAGTCAAACTTGTCGGTTTTTGGGGAGAGGGGAAACCGGGACCTTGCCGCTCGATAGGAAGTCGATAGCCCTGCTGAGTTCTTGCGTTGAGGGCTCCTCGTTCAGTACCACAAGAGTGGGAAGCAGGCTGATAATGCCAAGGGCGGCCTCAGTAACTACGTTTTGAGTAGAGTACAGTCCTAAATTGCTCCACCCAACGATTTATTAATACTAATACTAATAAACCTTTATTTTCACACTATCATGTTTAAAGCTGAACAGCTTGTGGGTCGTGCACAAATGAAACCAAATGAAATCAATACATATGAAATCAAATGTTGGTTTTTGAGGAGAAGGGAAAACCGAAGTACCCGGAGAAAAACCTCTTGGAGCAGAGACGAAAACTAACAAACTCAACCTGCTTTAATCGCTGCGTCATCCCTACTCCTTGGTATAAACTAACTGAACGCCATCTTTTATAATCCTTTCCACATGTACCTTGCTAGATAACAATTCATGTATGATAACACAACAACAGTAACAATGAAAACAAATGGTATCGAAACAATAGATGAAGCAAAATGACAGACATAAAAGGAGAAAAAAAGCAGCCAAATTAAAATATAATGAATAAAAGAAAAAGAAGGTTTATAATTACAGAAAATTAAATAGGTTGACAAGTGTATTAGTGGGTAACCTGTGAGACTGGTTCACCGCGAACGGAATAAACACCTGGAGGAAAATACGGCTGTAGCCATATGGCGTTCTCTTTTTAATAATGCCTCATTTGAGAGCAGCACTTAAAGTCGGAATCCAAAATCCGGATTCCGGAAACCAGAAACCAGAATTATCCACATTTCGCGAGAATTAAAACAACTTATCCACTGGATAACTCAATTTGTTTTGTTAGTGTTTATCCGCTGGATAGTGATTTATCCCGTGGATACCGGTACGTTATCCACCTTTTGAACAATAGAGGCCTGGTTTGTTGTGCATCTTGTTTATCATCAAATCAAGTCTTCTAATTGGAAATCCCCGTAAACAAATAATCATAAATGAAATTTGTTTATTGTACATGGTCAAGTTTACGTAAAAGTAATAATGAATAAACAAAAAATATTTTACCGTCTTTCCTCCCTTTGATCACGCTCTAGTAAGACTCCATTACCCAAGAGTAAGAATCTGGTACCCAGGTTTGTCCCCATCAGCGTCGGAAAAGTGCCTATTTTAAAACCAAGTCTTGCCAGAAATAAACAATAGACGAAATAGCCCTTTTCACGGTTAGTTTTTCTGATTTATATTGCCATGTAATGTAACATGAATGCGAGGCAATTTAGGGATAAAACTACAAAATAGCCGGAAAAGAACCTCGCATCCACGTTACATTACATTGTAATGCAAATGAGAAAAACTGACCGTGAAAAGGGCTAAGGGCTGAATCAAACCCTTTGGGAATAATACGTTTCGTTCCAGGTCTTTGCATCATCATTTAAATGTGAATGTTATATTATAATGCAAATACAACATTGAGTTACTTTTATTACTTTTACGTAAAGTTCACCACGTACAATAAGCCAATTTTGATTATGATCATTTATTTACGAGGATTACCAATTGGAAGACTTGATGATAATAAAGATGCACAAGAAACCAGACCTCCATTGTTCGAAAGGTGGATAACGCTATTCATGGATAAATCGCTATCCACCGGATAAACAATAGCAAAACAAATTGAGTTATCCAGTGGTTATATTATTGCGATTCTCGTAAATTGTGGATAATTTTAGTTTCTGTTTCTCGAAAGTCCTGAAAACGTTTCGGGCCCGAAAAAGCCATTTGTGAAACTGCCAACAGCTTGTTTTGGAAAGCCGATCTTTTAACATGTTTTCAAGCCATCTAAAAGAAACATATCTGTGAAGTTAGTGAGTTAAATCCTCTCCTTTCTTGAGATACAGAGGGAATTGTGACACCCCAAAATAGCCCGTCAAGTTTCGGGACTTTCGAGAACAGGTTTCTGGCTTCTGGCTTCCAGGTTCCGGATTTCGGATTCCGGATTCCGGAATTTCTACTTTTATTGATGCCCGCATTTTCATCGCTCAGTCATTGATTTTCTTCAGCAGTACCATGGACGACAAAGAAAATACCTCCAGGGTGACGGATTCTTTAACACATGGAATTGGAAATGGAAACACTTCGAAACCGAAGAACAAAAATGGAGTTTTTAAGGAGCATTTGACTTCAGCCGGCTTGACCGTTCCTCCAAGTGGGTTTTGTGGCCGCTTTTTAACTCGCGGACTGATTGTTCTGTTGATATGGGCTGTGTTGTGGTCAATAATTGGCAACGATGCTTTACCTGGCGGAAATATATTTGGTATATACATTGTTGTAGTTTCTGCTAGTCTTTTCGGTTTTATAGTGGGTAAAATTCCATATCTTCGCCTTCCACCGTTGTTGGGTATGCTCTTAGCGGGATTTCTATTGCAGAATGTTCGAGGGATTAATTTGGCTCGTTCCATTGACAAGCGTTGGTCTTCAACTCTACGGAGCATGGCTTTGGTGATAATTCTTATTCGTTCGGGTCTTGGATTAAATACTTCTGCGCTAAGAAAACTGAAGTTTACTCTTGCTCGATTAGCGTTTCTTCCTTGCGTATTTGAAGCAGTTTCTGCCGCGGTTCTTGTGCATTTCCTGTTAGACATGAAGTGGCTTTGGGCCTTCCAGCTTGGGTAAGTTTGATTTCTGCATTGTGCAGTGTACATAGATATTCATTATCATACAATTCTGCGTAACCGAGACTCTGAAGATCATAGGCAGAAACTTACAAATGAAACGTATACAGTAAAAACGATTTCATTTTAAAGCTGGCTTATTAAAGTCATCTGAAGTATTGACATAATAGAATCCACAAGCTTTCCATGAGGGAGTCATGAGATATACCATGTGGCGGCAACTGCCTGCGTATGATGACTCTCTTGATCTCTGACGTCCAAATGGAGAGCTACAGTCTGTGACAAAATTCGTTGGAACAGTCCACGACTATACAGATCTGAAGCTTTCGCAGCTCACTCTCCCCTCGCAATGTTGTTTTAACGCCAGTTTCTGAGCCCAATTGTCAAAACAACATTGTTGGAGGGCAAGGTATTATTAAAGTGTTTCAACAATTTTGTCCGGGACTGTATTTTTGAGGAATTTCAGTTATGAAAAGAATTGGCGGGAAATATGCTACATTTTAGGAGAAGGAAACCCTTGATTTCTTGCGGCCTAGAGTGTGATGTTGCGCCACATTTGTGATAAATTCGACAATAAATGAAACATACATCATGTTCAGGTTTCTTTGAATTTGGTTGGTTGTTTCTCGTTAAAAAAAAAACGCCATTTCATAGAAGGTTGACTGTGGCTGAGCATGTTCTGCTTAGGAACGACCTTAACCAGGATGAATTTGCAGAGGCCGTTCGAGTTTTGTTCCGTGAAGGAAAATATCGTAATATCTTGTTAACGGGGGTTGCTGGTTGCGGCAAAACACTTTATAATTCCTCTAAACTCTGTTTTCGAACCGTTTTGTAATCCTGGTACGACCACGATCGCTTTGGTTGATACTGTAAGTACAGACAGCGATGAAGTGATTTTCTCAAATGACGTTCGTTGGTGTCCCTAAATTAACGCACGGCACGATTTTTGACTTCTTTTGGCAGGTCACAAAGTGCATTTACCTAGACTCAAAACACATTCCGCACGGGATGTTGACTTTTCACCCGATTCTCCAATATTTTGCAAGGAAGAGTTCACCTTTGTTAGATGCGCGATCGCTGGTCGAAAGTCTTTTCATTCATTTCATGCGGCACAAATTCCCGAAAAGGAACAACAGTGTATTTCCCCATGCTCCCGTTTTATTCGGCCTTGATCTTCTCACAAAGTTAATTAGCGTGCATCTGTAATTCAACGAGTCACCAACGAGTCACCATTTTTAAGAAAGCTTTTTTGGTGAGAAATATGCACAATTGAACCACGATGATAAAACAATCAGAAAGGGCAGTAAACACAGAAGGTGAATCGATTGTTTTGGACACTACATGTATAAGAGAGAAAATAGCCATTTTTGAGGCGAATGTGCATGGTGACGCTGTCAATGCACTGAGAAAAAGTATCCTGCTAAATTTAATTAATACAGTGGTGACTCGTGCACACTAACACAATGTCGTTGTTTTCTTCTCTTGTTGGTTTTGTGTAGCGAAATTTGACTCGAAAAAATGTTAAGCGATATCAAATTAGCCTACAATGGAGCTGTTATGAAAAAACAGTCAGTAGAAAGCGTCTAATACTGTAACGTTTTCAAACTGCGTGTCACCATTTTGGTACAAAGTTGCTCACGCAATGAACTAAAGTAAACAAGTTTTTACACCACGTGTGATAAGTTTCTATCCTTGTGCGAAATTCGTGTTTTTGATAACTATAACTTGTGTTTCCTGCATTTCCATGTCTCCTACCGACAGAAATTGTCGAAGAGTTATAAAATAAAAACTGTACTAACATAAAAAGTATTCTTTTAACTTTTCCGGGTCTTACGACGTTCTACTCGCGTAACATTGGGCCGGGTAATACATATATGTGCAAACTAATTTTAAGCCGTAACAATATTTGACAGTTGGCGATGCATCGTCATTTTATGTAAAACACCGCATCAGTTAGTATTTTATACGACCTCCTGAGGGAAACTACATACTTGGTATTTTACTCTGTCTAACGGCAGACGATTTTACTCGTTAGTGGAGAACCCCTGGGAGTCAGTGGGTTAGCAATAGTCGGTTATTCTACTCAAACCAGGGACCAAGTTAATAATTATTAATATAATTGAAACCCTTGAGGGGAGTGACGAAGCACTACAAAGTTTTGGATGGTTAATATGTATCCATGCAACTCAGATTTTATTCTTGAAATCAGTTTTGTCCAAGCTGCTGTTTCTCTTGCTGTGGTGATACCATGTTTGCTTGAATTGCAAGATCAACATTATGGAGTAAACAAAGGGATTCCTACTCTGGTCATGGCCGCAGCATCTTTTGATAATGTTTTTTGTATAAGTGCATTTGGAGTTTGCCTTGGAATAGCATTTGATTCAGGTCAGTGTAACCTGCAGTTCAAATTATGTTTGCTGATAAAATTTAAGGTGTATGACAACTGCAGAGTGCAGATTGCATCAAATTCAACAGCATTTAAGTCTGCTAAAGCACTCATTTCAAATAGCGCTGATAAACAGTATTTCGGTGTAAGCACCCATTTTAAAATGGTTAGCTTTCAATAAATGTGAGTCAGGGTTAGGTTAGGGTTAGTCAGCGGTTTGTGATCTGCAGTCTGCAACTGTTGACACCGATAAAGTTGTTGTAATCTAGAGGTTTCTATTTATATACAAACTGCATCTTTAACAAGAGGTGTGGTGTGTGGACAAGGCTACAAGGTACCGTGCTTTGTAAGAATGAATGCTTGAACATGTCGTAGACACTTGATGGGATACTATTTCAAAACACGAATCATCATGATAAGTTATTGTTTTTTCTCTCTTCCTTTAGGTAATTTGATATTCAGCATATTTCGAGGACCAATCGAGTTGTTACTTGGTATCACTGTTGGATGTCTTGTGGGTGTCCTGTGTTGGTTCATTCCCAACAAGAATGAAAATGTACATACCAGAATCTCTTTTCCATTGTGATTGTCTTGTAGAAAAGTAGTCTTTTACATCATGTTATGTGATACATCTTCAGTTCAAGGTCTATGATAACTGCAGACTGTAGACTGCCTAAATATGGTGCTGATAAACAGTATTTAAGTCTACGCACCCATTTTTGAATGGTTAGCTTTCAATGACTGTGATTTAGGGTTAGTCTGCAGTCTGTGGTCTGCAGGCTGCAAGTGTCAGACGCCGTTCAATCCATTGGTTTGTAATTTTTGGCTTTATGGTTTATATTTGTATATTGTATGTCAGAGTCACTACTAAGGAGAAAAATAAGAGTACAAAATTACAAGTTGAGATTCCTGTTTAGTAAAGTGTTATTAAGGGATGACAGATTTAGAGTATGTTTTATCGGAGACTTACAGAATGTTAACCCATTGACTCCCAGGGGTTCCCCATTGACGAGTAAAATACTCTGGCGTTAGACTGGCCGGTTTAGGCCGGTTTGGACGTCAAAGGGTTAAATTAACGTTCCACTGTTGTTGTTTGTACATGTACAATGGGAGGTTCGTCAAAGTATAAATGGCTGCAAATTGCTATTGATAGTAAATACAGTAGTAGTTACTGTACTTATAAAGGTACATGTACCATGTACACTTTTAGTAATTAATAATTATTATATTATTATTTTACTAAAATGTAAGAGTGCGACAATTTTTCGATGGTCCCAGCTTCAGTAGTTTGCTGTCAATTGTTGCACCTTGATTTCTTTGGCAAGGCTTTAAGTCACGGAGGAGAGATAATTATATTACTGTTTTGAATGAGCTTATTTTAAAAAGTAATGTTATCTCCATCCGTTGGTCTAAAAAGTAATAATACTATTATTACATGTAGTTTCTTTTTAAAACATTCTTAGATTTTGCTGGTATAATATGGACACATTTTTTTCCCTCTCTCTACAGATTAATCTTCCTCACAACAGACTTGTGATACTGCTGTGTTTTTCACTTCTTTCTGTTTTTGGTAGTAATGTAGCAAAATTCTCTGGTGCAGGAGCTCTGGGTGTGCTAACCATGTCAACAGTTGCAGCCTATGGATGGACTCCCATAGGAAAGGTTTGCAGTAAAACCAAGTACATGTATGCTGTCATTAGAAGCTAGTGTGAAAGGGAGCATTATTTTTTTTGTGCCGTTCTACATTTGTACATGTGCACAGAGTTTTCTTTTCTCTTTTCAAAGTCCTTGATCTTCCTGGGCTACACTGTAGTTGGTCAAAGGCCGATTAACTTTTATCCACTTTTAGGTAGTACATATTAAACAAGGTTTGAATCTTGCATGTTGAAAGAGTATTAACAACACAATTTTATGCTGAAGGAAAACAATAGCTTATATGAAAGGCATAATTAAAGGCTAAAAATCCCAAGGAAGCTTGCTTTAAAAGTAAATAGACTGTAATTTTAATTTCCAGTAATCCAGGATTGGCCTAATATTGTTGTATGCACAACTGGAACCAC
>NC_090888.1:43562178-43577178 GCF_036669925.1 Montipora capricornis | reverse complement strand
TAATCACTTCGTGACTGTTTCTAGCCTGAAATCATACCCTTCCTCCCTACGTTTCATTTCGGCCAAGGAGGGACTTTTCACCCCTTCTAGCAAAAACGCCCGATCGCAGGTCTGATTATCTGAACGTTTTTAATATGATGAAATGTGTGATAGTTCCTCATGAATGACACTGGTCGCAAGGGCGCTTAATTTAGGGGAGAAAATAAAAATTTATATTCATGTTTTGACGTCATTTCATAAAACCTCAAATTTGGCTATTTCACGTTGTTATTTTGCAGACGACGGAAAAGAAATGGACAAAAGTGAAAAACGCACGTGCAGGGCGTGCTATTGTTTTTGCCCACTGAATATGCAAATTTGTGACGTTCTCGTTGTAGTCGCCGTTGTCGCTGCTTAAGTGACATTTTCCACAATTGATAAACATAGATCGTAACGCCTTATTACATAGCATTATGCGATTGAAATGCGGACAAACATCGCAAAAATGCGTTTGTCGTTGTCCGCATATCAATCTAGGATAAAACTTTCTGCAAAGTTTAAAAAAGTTATCTGGAGCAGATTCATAGCCACCTTTGCAACTGAAGAATTTTAAAGTGGCTCTGAATCCGCCCTACAGAATTTTTTTAAACTTTGCAGAGAGTTTTGTCTTAGTCTGCTAATCACTTTTCAGCAATGAAAAATGGGGGTCACCAAAGATGATTTTTGAGATACTGTACAAGCGTTTAAACACAAAATATAGGGCGTTTTTAGATGGTTCTTTTGTTGCCATGGTTTTTTATTACGTCACACCAATTTGTGCGTCCTATTAAGCAATTATTGTTGTTTCATATGGTACCATAAGTGAAAAGGTGTTGTAGAGTTAATCTTTCTAATAGCACATTCCCTCCAAATTATTGAAACCAATTTGAGCCACCTTAAAGGTAGGGCTTAACAGTGACTGATTGTGTTACTGTACCTCTAACGGTAAAAAAAAAAAAGCGCTAGATTTTTTTGGGCAGTGTATCAACCCTCGCAAGTTACTTATTTTTTGAAATTGTAGCGACTTCTATTGGTCTGATTTCTAAGTCATCGTTTCTACTCCTTGGTCTCCTATTTTCGATTTCTTTATAGCAAGTCAATCAAATTTTACGTGACGAAATCTGCTACATGACCTGATATTTCAGCCAATCACTTTGCGTTGAAATGCAATAAAAGAAAAAACACCTTGCACGGCTCTCCTTGTGATTCACATATAAATGCTCGTGACCTTTTCCCATTTATCACCATAATTTTTAATTTGTATCTTTACTTAATTGATTCAGGCTGCCATTGGTTCTGTTTCCTTGGACATAGCACGTCAGAAAGGATTCAGTGGACAGATTGAAGAAGAGTATGGAATACAGGTTGAATATGTATATTCAGTGTAATCAGAAACACATGAAGCGTTTAATTTGCAACTCTTTTCCTTGGAACAAAGCTGGGGATTCTAAGACACCAATTTTGTGCCCAAATATGGACAAAAATAAGATCGAAGCTGCACGCGGTAAAATGCGAGAGCTACGTTACATCCAAATAAGGAAATGTTTAAACGCAAAAAAAACTAGCTCTGAACCAGAGTTAAACGCTTCAAGGTCATGAGCTTCTAGTATAATTACATAGGTGATTATTGAAAATTCTCAGCGTTGATTGGTTACATTTGAGGTGATGAATACGCGATAGTCACCTACATTGTAAGCGGTTTTTTCAAAATGGCCGCAAGCCGTTTTGTTGAGGTGACGAATAAATGAATTGCGTTAAAGAAAATGGATATTTTTCGAATAATCAAATAATCACCTATGTAATTACACTAATATACAATTATTCACCTCAGGCTCGATGAATATCGGTGAATAATTGTTAAATATATGTAAGTTCGCCATTATTCCATTTCGTTCACGTTAACGCGTCGATCTTGCGTCATCAAGTTTTGATATGACTCCTAGTTGGAAACGTTTTGCTTCTGACAACAACAAAACGAGCTTCTGGTGCCCTTTAGGATTATTTTTTTTTTTTAATTTAATCGGTGAACACCTCCATCCTGTTTACCGGTTGGCCTTACCCCTCTAGGTGGGGTGTACCCGTTGTCATCGTCTTTTCTGAAGAGTTCATTATCAGTAGCACAGGTAGTTAACGTAACTTTACTTACTTATTAAACTGATTTGTTTTATTTCATATGTTATGACAGATTTTGACGATTGCTGTCCTTGTTATTCTCATAACATCGCCTATTGGAGCAATCGGAATTGTTGTAGCTGGACCAAGAATGTTACACCGAGGCCCTCGAGAAGAATTCGACAGCGCTCTTCATGAATCTCCTGGGGTTAAAGTTGAAAGGAAAGAAAACGGAGTTCTCGAAAGTAGCGTCTGAAAAAAAATGCAATGCCTTTCAAATGTCTTCATTAAGTGTCATCTTTTTTTTGGCTTCGTGCTCCTTGTCAATTAATAGCAATACACCTACGAAAGACACATGTGATGTTCAGATATTTTAAATGTACACTTAATATGAGTCTTCATGAACAAATATGTAATTAAAGGAAGAGAAGAAAATGAGCCAATAAACGCATGATAGAGAGATATACAAAGCCGAATTCACAGAAAAACCACTTCAAGGTTCCGTTTATCAGTACCCAACCATTTTTTGACTCAGTGATGCACAACAAACTGACTTGTCATATGAAGGACAATAAAGCCGCAGAAATCCGGTCTACGATTCAAGGAATCTAGAATTTTTTTTAACTTGCCGTTCGGCCCCGCAATTTGGTTAGTAAGATGTAGTTACTATGACAGGCCCCTGGCTGGGACATCATTCATCCTACCACCGCCGAATTATCTAGGAAGATACCTACCGGTATCCAAGAAAAACAAGGCCCTTGCAATGAATAGGGCTTAAATCCGCCTTTTTAATTTTTGTCTCAGTCATTCCGAATATATGTTATGTGTTCAAGTGAAGCTATCATGATCCTCGAGTTATGACCGCAATTTTAGCAATTGCACAAAGAAGCCTGAAAAATTCAGGACTTCAACGGGGTTCGAATCCGTGACCACGCGAAACCGGTACGACCGTGAAGTTACTGACGTTGGGAGCTGGTCATTTGTGGATTCATTTGTTCCCGTGATGAACGAATCAATGAACGAAATGATATATGAAATGAACAGTACATTGAAGTGCGGTTTTGAAATCAAGTGAAGCTATGATCCTCGCAGTCCTGAAATTTTCAGGCTTCTTTGCCCAATTGCTAAAATTGCGTTCATAACTGCGAGGATCATACCTCCACTTTATTTCATATCCCCAGTTCAATATATGATTCATTTCATATTTCATTTTGTTCATATGTTATGTATTATGCATGCGCTTTCGGAAATCTCACCTAATTTACTCACACAAATAGGTTGATAATAAATTTTAATAATGTTGTTCTCTTGACGGCGTGGTCGCTCACTCTCCGAACACAAATCTCCCCTTTTCTGGTAGAAGGGCGTTGGTTACACGGATAAAAGACCTTTTGTTTCGCAACCCTTGTAGGACTAGCTCGTCACGCTACAAACGATTACATGCGCACAACACATATCACTAGCGTTACTATGACAACTACAAAATCTGCGACATGCGCATTGGAAAGGGACGAGAAAGGGGCATCAAAAGTACCAACAAAAATTTAAACAGTTTTTACGAATCCCAACTGGATTGCCACTTATCCGCGTACAAATCATCGGAAGAATCGAAGGAAAGAGACCCTAGAACAACTCGAGCTTGCGACCGCATCGATTCTCATGATTTTGAATCCGGTGACGTCACTACTTGGCCTGCCGGTATTTCCCTGAGATCTCAAAGCATTCCGGCTAAGTAGATGGAGTTCAGGATTGAATTGCAATCTTGCTTCCGAAACTGGCCATCCGACGGTAAAGGATGTCAACAGGAAAAGGACTGAGAGATCAATACAGCAAATCACATTTTTACAACAAAGGAAACTGATCTTGGTGACTAAAAGTAAAAAAAACATGTTTTAGTATATGAATTGATTCAACAAGAAACACGAACAGTTGTGACTCGGAAGCCACGCGGTCAATTACAGAATTTCTCGTGCGGTCGATTACATAAATCAAACTCAATCCAAGGAACAACAAGGCTTTACAGCCGTAAAGAGAAAATCAACTATCATAATGGACTTTCATCGTGAAGGGAAAGACCTAAATTCTAGAGCTGAAATTGCCAACAGGTGTAAGCGGACCGTGCTCCTAGAATCGTATTCACCTTGTTATGTTAATCAAATGCGGGAGGTCGTGAGTTCGACTCCGGCTGGACCAACACTCAGGGTCTTAAGATAAACGAGGAGAAAATGCTGCCTTTCAAGTAATTACATCCGCAAATGGTTAGACTGTCAAGTCTTCTTGGATGAGGACCATAAACTGTAGGCCCCGTCTCACAACACTTCAATGTTCATAATCTCTGTAGGACGGTTAAAATAAAACGATGCCAATCACTAGCCGAAAAGAGTCGGGCATGATGTTCCCGGTGTTGTTGTCTGCTCTTTCCTTCAGCAATGTGGTCGGCTTGGCGTAATCTTCTGAATGGACTACTGATCGATGAGGCCACATAATAGCAAAACAGACAGAAGTCAAATTGAAGGAGTCGCAGAATCAATGTCATGCAAATGTTCTTCACGAAAACCACTTAGCAGAGAGATGCACAACGGAATATACCGATGATATTACCAGCTGGCAGCTGCGTCCATAGGTACGCCAAGCTCACGGAGTATCGTTGGTGCGTTACATAAATTTTATAAGGGTTTGTATCGGTTATTTAGCGATCGTTATTTAGGGCATTAAAATAGAAAAGAAAATACACCAGAATTTCTCACAGCAGAGCGATCACACAACAATAAATGGACTCTATCGGAAAGCATCCATGCATCACAAGAGGCATAGAAAAAAAAGGAGGGCATGCTATCAAGCTTAAAACAGGCAAGCAGATATATTTTAAAATACCTTTAACTTGATGAAAGAAAGGACTAAAAATTCTTAATTTTAGTTTTTGTGACGTCATGTAAAAACAAAGAATTGAATGAGGAAGCATTCATGCATCACACAGTAAGGGGCAGTGTGTGACGTGTATGTCTCATAGGCTGAAAACTCCGCTACGGTCGTCACATATCGGCTTTACGGACACAACGGACTAAGAAGCGAACTATCGTGAACATTTCTAGATTGCCTATCTAAACAAAGATGGCTGCGAGAGAAAATTGGCAAACAAAGAGGCCCACAGTTCGAGAAAGAACTATGTTTATGCTGAACAACGATCTTCTCAGCGATGTGAAGTTTGTGGTTCGTAACACTAAGTGCGATGGAGAAAGTGAAAGTAAGCAAGTTATTCCAGCTCACAAGTTTGTGCTGTCGATTGGTAGTCCTGTGTTTGAAGCCATGTTTTACAGTGAGCTAGCGGAAACTAGTCACTCCATTGAACTGCCTGACTGTGAATACGACAGTCTGTTTGAGTTGTTTCGTTTCATGTACAGCGATGAAGTGAATTTAAGCGAAAGCAATGTTATGGAGGTCTTTTATTTGGCGAAGAAATACATGGTGCCTTCACTGGTTGACAAATGCAGCGAATATGTTCAAAATAATTTACAACCATCAAATGTCCTCAGCATCCTTCCATTGGCGGAAAATTACGACGACAAAGCCTTGGTAGATCGATGTTGGAAAGTGATCGACACGCAGTCGGAAGAAGTCGTGACGTCAGATGGATTTGCGACAATTCAACGCTCCTTCCTTGAAGCAATCATCTCAAGAGACACTCTTACCGTGAAAGAGATCGACCTGTTCAAAGCTGTTCACTTGTGGGCGACAAAGCAATGCAAAAAGCAAGGCTTAGAAGCAAACGGTGAGGCGAAAAGAGGGATTCTTGGGGAAGCAGTAGTTAAAAAAATCCGCTTTCCCTTGATGAAAGAACAAGAATTTGCAACCATTGTCCTTGATAAAAAAATCCTAACTCAAGACGAAGTAATCAACCTCGTTAAGTTCTTCAATTCAGCATTGGGGGCCACCCCAGTGGGATTTCCTGAGACAAAGCGGTCAGGTTTATACCCAGTGTTTCGCACTTGTGATAGATTTAACAACATAAATAAAAGTCCGAGTTGGAGTTGCTCAGGGGACAGTCTTACTTTTTGCGTGAACAATGACATCAAGTTGCATGGCGTGTGTTTATTTGGCAGTGTGAACAACGACTATCGGGTTGAATTAGTGATCAAGGATCTTCATACCAATTCCACTGTTAAAACCAAGACGGATAGCTTTAGGTCACAGCAAATGGAATACAAAGTTGGTATTTACTTTGGGTTTGAAATTGTTTTTGACACGCCACTTGATGTGAAGAAAAACACCGATTATCAAATCGAAGCAAAAATCTCCGGGCCCTACTCTGGCATGGGAGGGAACGGCCTTTCTTTGGTCGACGTGTCTGGCGTGCAGTTTACATTTAAGGAAAGTGCAGAGTACGGTTACGGAACATGTCCTTCCTGTGGGCAATTTCCCCGATTTGTGTTTTCTTTGTAAGATTTTTTTAAATTGCTTGTTCCGCTACATCTGACAGTCAGAAAACAGTGTTTTCAAACTATCAATCATTAGCAAAAATGTACACAATTGCCACAAGTCTGACCCTAAAGTAATACATGAAATTCGCAGACTTGTGACACATTGTGACGTGTATAGTAAGTACCATGAATCACATAGTTCATTATATTATTCGACCTGCATGTGAAAACCGACAACTTGCTCTTAAAAAGCCTATGAGAGGGCTAGGTGGGTTAAAAAATGCAAGTACTGACAATTCATTTTTAAAAAAATCGTTCAAAAATGATGAAGTTAGCGTGCTAAATCAGACGACCTCACCAATATTTTAGGCCAAGTAATGTAGATTTTTCGACACTCAATTCATGACTGAACAAAATGAGCTTTCAAAAGAAATTTGAATTTCTCCAAAGTTATTTTAAATTCTTTCTCTAGCTGCTAGTGGAGGTAATTATATCCTTAATAAATCATAATAAATTTAACTCATCCGTCTATTTCTCCGAAGTATTCACAGCTATCACCAATTCACTTATAGGTTGTACACAAGTTGGGTATTTGCTTTTTCTAGAACCTACTTAAGTTGCCAATCACGTCAGGGGCGGATCCAGAATTTTTCTTAGGAGGGGGTGCAGTACTAAGGAATGGCGTAGTTGACTGGTGACGTTTTATTTTGGCAAAATGGCAGTTGTATTAAAAAATAGTAGGTCATGTCAGGGGAAAGGTGCGCTCCCCTGCACCATCCCCCAGATCCGCCCGTGCACGTCTTGTATTACAAGCACAGTTATCCACTAAATCAATTTCCTGTCTTGGTTTGTTGAATGAAAAATTGCTAATTTCGTTATCTTGTAAGATAATGCACCTGCCTAGTTCCCAGCAAAGTTATTTCATATCACGTTTGTTTAGCGGTTAATTGTTACATTTTTCTTCTAAAGGCACTTGCATGGTTGTAAATGTCAGAGTATTCCGCTGTAGATACCAATCGTAAGATCAGTGGATGTACTGAGCTTCAAGAAGAGAGAAGTCAAAGAAATAAACAAAATTTATCCAACTTCAACTTATCAACTTCGTCAGTGTTCCAACTATTACTGGACTTCGTAGACACCATGCATTATTCGAAAACCTAATTTCTCCGATCAGTTTTCCAGGAAAATTACCTCGTGTCAGGCTAAAACATCCACCATATCTTTTATCTGCGATGGCCTTAAAGTGCTTTCATTCACAACACCAAACCGGGTAATGACTCGTGTAGCAATCCCCGTTGACTAAGAAGCCTGCGAGGGGAGAAATCTGACCTGATGACGTCGTAGTTTTCTTTAGTCGATGACTCGGTTCGCTCGAGGTCATGCAAGACTATCATCAACGTAAACAAAACTGCCTATACCCTGGAATCTCCACCACTTTAATAATAAAAGTAGAGAAAAATACGACGCCGAAAATAGAGATAGAATGTGGAACTGTGAATATGAAAAAACTCTAAGTTTTCCGTTGGGCATGATCCAGCAATGAAGCCAATAAAAGGTTGATGTTCGGAAAACAAATGTCCAGGTGGTGATATCCGCTCTTTAGACCAAATTCAGTATAAAAACGAATTAATCTAGACCAACCAAACTGCTCGAAAACATGTTTAATAATTAGGGTATCTATTGCAATTTCCGATACAATCGCTTTTTAAAATAGAACTAGACCGTATTGGAATACCGAATGACAATAAGCTAACCGTCAGAAAACTAAAAAATTCTTCAAGTAACTTTAAAATCAAAGAAGAGACGGATTACGAATGCAGGAGGACAGGGAGAGTGCCGAAGTTAACAAGCTAAGGTAAAGTCTGCATATGAGCCAATTGGCCCATCAGGCCGGAGATTATCCCGGTTTCAGTAGCATGAAGCGACTAGGAGTATTTCTACTCCCCCCTGGATGGGATGCCAGTCCATCGCAGGGCTACCCCCAGCATTAAATTTGCCGGTGCCATTTATACACATGGGTGGAAAGAGGCACCGTGAGAGTAAAGTGTATTTCCCAAGAATACAACACAATTAACGTTCCCGGCCAGGGCCCGCCGAACCGGAACCTCTCGCTTCGGAGTCGAGTGGTGTTTCTGGGTACTGATTAAATAAAATCATTTTCTTCGCCTTATTCTATACAAAAATTAATTGCCTAACTAGTGAATTCCACCGTAAATTTCACGCAAAAAACCGATATCCCATGAATCACGAAGGGATGACTGCAATTTCGGTTCTTCAAGTAAAATTTACTTAGGATTTACCACTTAGGCAATGAATTTTTCTTGAATCGCACGAGTTTTAAAAGAAAAAAAAAACCAAATCCTTAGCAAGCAAACGGAAGCCGGAAAGTCATTTCAGAGTAATTGCCAAAAGCCAGCGAATATAAATCACGCTAAAATTAGAAATCAGAGACGAATTAGCTCGTGATGTGACAGATCGTTATGAAACTTTGTCAGTTCGAGGTCAAAAAGAGTTTTATTGATGAACTTTATTCCACTTTATCCATGAGAACGAAATCATTCACATTTGGGTTTTTTTCTCAGGCCATTCCTTATGTCCAGAAATGACCCTAATTAGATGCACACCCAACTTTGACATCCGACACGAAGTGTCCCTTTAAGTCCAAGGCTTACTACATCTATTTCTAACAAGGTAAAAGTAAAGGTGAGGGTTATTGTTCGGTTTGAATAAATACAGCATTAAATCTTTACTTAAACAGCAGCATTTGGGGGACACTTTGTGACACTAATTGTCTATATTCCGCGACACGATTGAATTTAAAGTTGGCGAGAGGAGCAAGGGCGTCACTTTGTGACGCTTATTGAAATCCCATGCATCTAATTTGGGGCATTTCTGGACATAGGCCATCCCCATAAAATGTTTAGTTTCCCATCGCCCCGTCTCTTGTGGTGGTCGGTAGGTCGGTCGTTTCTTTGTTGGAGGTACTTGTGTCTATTTAGTCTAGAATGACCTTGTTATGACGTTTTTTGATACCGAATTTGTAAACACGTGGGTCCGCTATTTTGAAAACTCTTCGTTTCCAGTTGTGATATTTTAGCTTTTGAACCCTCCTCTAGCTGACATCGACCTTTTGTCGTTGGACGGAAATTCTCTTATTAGAGTTTGTAAAATACGTATGAAAGGTGAAGTGAACTATGAAATAGTCACGTTTACGGAAAATTCACCTAGAATGACCTCGTGTAGGCATTCGCTTTAGTACCACATGCCACCTGTTCGCTGAGCTTGAACCGTGCCAATTCCATTGTACGCAGGCGCGTAGCGTGGTCATTTTTTCAAGTACGCACAAGTACATATGATCTAGAAACCTAAGTAAACTGAGCGAAAAATACTGCGTTCTTTATTTCTTGTCGAAATAGTTGTGTGAATACAAGCAAAGAACAAGCCCTTATTTTGAGCAAACTTGCTAGCGTGACTGGAATTGTCAAGAACGTTCTCGGAACGTCGCTCCTTTGTCACGAACGTTCTTGGAACGGCGCTCCTTTGCAACCTCGCCTTTTTGTTGCACGCTGATGATTGTTAGTGCAAAAAAGGGTACAATGCAAAACTAAGTTAGAACATGGTATAGCTTTTGTTTTAGTTTTTACAATTTAATCAAAGTGGTGCTTTCATCACGAAATCTTGCTTGCGTACAAGTAAAATGTTAAGAATAGAAACAATTGCTAAAAATTTCAAAATTTTCTGGTCACTTCAGGTACGCACGTGCGTATATGCGTATAGGACGCTATGCGCCTGGTACGATACATTTCAAAGGAGAAGTGATCTATGCTATAGTCACATTTATCGCAAGTTCACCTTGAGTAACCTTGTTAAGGCATTCACCATTTGTGGTGTTATCTAGTCAAGGCGCTTTACAGCTTTAAGAAAAGCCAGAGAGCGGTCTGCAATCCTCAATAGGAGGGAGTGTAAAATAATATCCCATTTGCATGTTACGTAGTAAAGGCATCCATAAAAGCAGACCTGGGATCCGATCGCCATGAGGTAAACCTTGATGGCTGAGCATTGGGAGCTTTGGTAACCAAATCAGTACTTAATGAGAAAATGTCTGGAAAAGCCTATCAAACAGCTCAGAGTTGATGCTTTCTAGACATAGTCTGCATCTACGTTAGCAGAGCCTGCAGTAGCTTGCTTTTAGCTTCAGTTAGATCATGTTCGAGGCAAGTGTCTGCAGTGTGGGCACTTTACAGCCTCAACACCAGCCAGAGAGTGGTCTGCTATCTTCAAAATCAAGCCATTTTGTGGCCGGTCTCAAACATCTCAATGGCAGTTTTTCCGACTTACGCTGCTTATCAATTTAAAGCTAATTATTCCTGTCAGACTGACGAAGTTAATGGTGACAACAGTCCATCTCTTGTTATATTTTGTGAAAGATATGGAGGCCCTCCCTGTTAAAGTGAGTGAAGTTCCCTTATCGATCGTTTTGACTCCCAGGAGACAGAACTGCGGGACCGTAGCAGCCAGTTGGTTCTTGTCACTGCTCTCAAGGGTCCTAAAGTCATTGAAAAAGGTTGGCAGAGATTGCGATAAAATTATGTCTGTAGATAATCCGCCAGGAAAAAATTGAGACAATAACGAAATGCCGCTGCACACCAAAGAATGGCAATTGGAGGTATTGACACCAATGTGTGAACATAGTATCTTGAATAAAATACCCGGTAAAGCTTATGGTGTTAAGTTTTTGATACACGTGCACGAGCTACATTGTTAGCCATTTATAGCCAACAGGAAGTTGCGGATTCGTTGCTTTAAGCTCTAGCCCTTACGGAACTTTAAACTTCATGCTTAGATGGTCTGGCTTTGGCTATGACTGCTAACTATGAGTTGAATCAAAGGTGTAGGGATGCCATGAAACTTCATTTTACAATGAATTTGCCTGGGGTTCATACAGATCTTCTAATCGTGTTGATGAGGTTCTATTTCGTGGAGAAACTGCTAAAAGAGTTAGCATAATAGCAGAATTTAAAAGAACTGCAACTACGTTTGTTTCCAGTTAGTATGAGTTTATAACTATACACGGTGTCCCCGATTAGTGCCCTGGCGCTAAAGAATTTGTCATTTGGATAAAGTTCGTTATTAATAAGGGGGAGGTTTGCAAATATCCATCCTCAAGTCAGACCAAGGTTTAACCCTTATTCTGCTTGAGGCAGTTTTCCGGAAAGGTAGCGGTAGGTGCTTCCGAAATCGTGGTACCCAATGAGGTTGTGTTACTTCCCCTTTTGTTCAGCTTTTATGTAATGTGGTCTAGCCAGACAGGCCAAGGTCCTTTCCCGAGGCAAACAATAATTTTGGTATGTATGTCCAGATGAGGAAGTCATCGGTTTGTTAAGCAACCAGCCACCCTTAATGGTGGGACAGACTGAAAATTGCTTTTTCTGAGTAGCTGAAGGTCACCTCAAATCCAGAAATCTTGAACTATGTAGAACGTTGTCACACAAACTTTAAAGATGATCCTTCTGAGGATAGTTGTTCTCGGGCGACGCATTTTAAATGTTCATCAGCAGTTTGGTATGTCTAAGGACGTTTTTCAAGCTGGAAGAACTTGGTGTGGTCCGCGATCGTTGCACCGTATCAAGAAATGACCTGTTGTTCCTGATCAAATTCCATATCACACCTATGCACAATACCCTATTGTTTAAAGGCGCGGAAAAGGAATTTTGTCGGAAGTTGACGAAGTCGATTCCTTGCCATCCGAAGAATATCGGCGAGTGAGGGAAGCTGTTTCAGGGGAGAGGGGACGGCAAAATTGCGTGTCAACATGATACAGTGGAGACAGGTACGAGTACAAGGAAGGGCTTTTGCATCTTTTCGAGCATGTGCAGTGAGTGAAACGAAAAGTGAAATTACTTGCTCGTACATGTGAATCTCACACTATGTAAGGAGCCTGGGCTTTATTTAGCTGACTTGTAACGGAATTCTGCTGAAATCTCAGATTGTAAGTCTTTTCCCGAAGACGCCTTATTTTAGCCTTGTAAACCGACCTTGATAAGAGAAGGCTGAAGCTGTGTTATTGCGCAACTTTTAAACACGATCGAGCACAAAGAGTATCTTAAATTTTGACAACATGGCTGTTGTTGCACTCGTGCGTTTTTCGAGTCAGTTATGATTAATCATTTTGTATTCACTCATGACTAACCTTAAACAAAGCGATTGCTTTGAATAGAATATTAAGTGTTTTTATGAAATGAAACAAAAAAGCAATCGTCCTTAAGCCGAATTAAAACATTTGAAACGATATTTTTATAACCAAAGGTAATATCCTAGCAGCAGTACCCACCATATTCGTGAGAGCGAATCAAAGCAACTACCGAAGCGCGCACAAACCGAGATCGCTTGAAAGTTGACAAAAACTCATTTGGGCAAGGAAGTGAGAAAATTGCCATCCATTGTTTTGCCTATCTGTAAAAAGTAATACCGCCTTTTGATATTATGCGAACTCAAACTAGACTACAAGCAAATTTTACCGAACATAAACGAGAGGAATTCATAGAAGTTTCGCTGAGATTTTTGCGGAAAAAGGGTGATTCATCCCGGGATGGAAGTGGTCCCTGGTTGAGTTTCGTTTTGGTTTCTGGTCATTTCACGGTAACTGTTTGCATGCTCACTGAATGAAATGTGTTCAACACAGGATGATTGACCATGATTTCCTTCCGGTCCTCAGCACCGGGATGAAAAGTCAATGTAAATACTTTACACAGTTATATCCGACATTTTCTGAGCATCACTATGATTGACTTGTGGTGATTGAATATTTGGTGCTCATTCGAACGTCTCACGTTTAACAATTTTCCGCCGCCATGAGTTCAGAGCAGAACAAGCCTCTTTTTTTATAGGCAAACATCCTTGTGTTTGTATTGTATTCCAAATATAAGCATGAATGATTTGGTTCTGTAGGATTCTCAAAATTTCCCCAAACAGCGAAATTCCACAGGAAAACAAGTTTCGATAAAGGTGTCAAGTTAAGATTTCAAAATTCATGCTTGGATTTTCATGCGCCATCTTGTTTCTCCGGTCAACTAAAATGAGCCATCTCGGGATTAAACTTATCCCAGGGCATTCGCTGTCTTGACCGTCCCTCTCTTACTATCCAATGACCCTGCCCAAGCAAAATGTAACCCCAACCCCTTCCCCCGAGTGGAGTTTGACATCAGTATCCTCTCTCCGAATATTCAAATTTCCCGCTGATGTGGCAATCAGCGATTTTGAATTTCCCTCGTGAATTAATGAGTCTTTATTTAGGTGCTAAGGCTATTGTTTCAAAACTTCCTTTTAAGGCAATATTTGCAACACCAAACAAAAGCTATTGTCTTTGAATTTGATCCGCTTTTCTAGGGGAATGCTTGGCGCCTATTTTAACAAATTGGGTAGATGGTTCGCATAGATTTTTTTTTCATTTTGAGAACTGCAATGCAGCTGTTCGCTTCGGTATTTTAATTTGGATACAGTCAACGCAGTCCTCATTTTCCTTACCCCGTGGGGAGCTTATTTGGCCCTCTTAGTTTTTTAAACTAGTCTATTATGCTTGTCCCGTTGCCTTAGAGCACAGGAAAGTCCTTACTTGAAGTTTCTTTTAATGAGCAGCTCTATGAATTTAAGTCCTTACCCATGAGTTTGACTTCTGTGTTCCCGGGGATTTTCACGAAGTTTATGAAACATTCCCTGGCGGTCCTTAGGCGTAAGGGACTTTCTGTGAGTATGTTTCTCTGGTGCTTTTTTCTTTATTTGCAGGGTAAGGATGTTCTTGGTTGCTTTCACGCTATGTGAGAGTCAGTCCAATTATCATTAAAACTGTTTTGACCTCCACAAAGGGAATCACTTTCTTGGTTCTCACCCTAGATTCCGGCTGACTTGATGAGGGTGTAACTATCCGATAAAAGAAAGGAAAGCTGAAGTTCTTGTGTTCAGAAGCTCTCAGTATGAAGGAATTTGCTATTCACTTCGTTGTTCAGGTTATCGGAAAGGTATTGTCTTCACTACCAGGAGTTCAATTTGGGAATTATGTTACCGTTATTTAAGACGGGATAAACTTCAAGCCTTGGCCCATAATACAAAGGGTTATGATGCCCTTGTGTCTTTATTTTGCTTAGCTAGGGCACTGAGCTACAAATGTAAGCTGAACAATGTCTACCAGGCGTTTCGTTACACTGGTCATCCACTGGTGGTT
Organism: Montipora capricornis; assembly: GCF_036669925.1. Lineage (NCBI taxonomy): Eukaryota > Metazoa > Cnidaria > Anthozoa > Scleractinia > Acroporidae > Montipora > Montipora capricornis. The sequence continues at coordinate 43,562,412 of NC_090888.1, read as the reverse complement.
TATATGTTTCAAACTGATGCGAGTGCTAGTGGCCGGGGCATTACCTGTGCAACTAACGTTTCTTTCAGTCATGGGAGCAGGAATCGCTGCACAGTAATCCTATTTCCCAAATGTTTGGTTAAGGTGGAGGCATCCTAGTGGTGCCAGCATGCGCCACTCAGGCTTGGTATATTTGAGTACTACAAATGATGGGTCAGCGTCCTTTGGTCTGGACTCCAGGCAGCCAGCCGCTGG
>NC_090888.1:43527178-43557178 GCF_036669925.1 Montipora capricornis | reverse complement strand
AAACAAGTCATATCGTCAGCAAAAAGTGTTAGTTTGATTTCTTCCTCATTGATTAAAATACCTTTAATTCCCTTATCCTCCCGAATTCTGCAAGCAAGCACTTCAATGGCCAAAATAAATAACAAAGGTGACAAGGGATCGCCCTGCCTAACGCCACAACGAATATCAAACAAATCAGTAATAAAACCATTATTTAAGACACAACTAGATACGTTAGTGTAGAAGGTTTTGATCCACTTTATAAATTGCGTTCCAAAGTTAAATTTTTCCAAGATTTTAAAAAGGAAAGAATGATCCAAAGAGTCGAATGCTTTCTCAAAATCAACTGCTAAAAGAATACCTGAACTATCCGTAAATTTAGCAAATTCAAGTACATCTTCAATTGTTCGAACTCCGTCAAGTAATGATCTTCCCTTGATAAAACCATTTTGATTTGAATGAATAAGCTCAGGTAAAAACAATTCTAACTTTCTTGCAATCGCTTTTGATGCGATTTTAACATCGACATTAATCAGTGAGATCGGTCTCCAATTTTTGATAAAACGTCTGTCTTTGTCCTTCTTCTCCAACAACGTAATCATAGCTTGTTTTTGCGAATTTGACAGTTGTCCGTGTTCGTGAGCGAAATTCAAGGAATTGACGAGACATTTCTCTATGAGATGCCAGAAGCCAAGATAAAACTCCACAGTTAATCCATCATTCCCTGGTGTTTTGTTTTTTTCAAATGATTTCAACGCTTCTAAATATTCGTTTGTTGTAATTTTTTTCTCCAGATATTCCTGCTGCTCGTCTGTTAACATGTTGGTATTTACATTCTTAAGGAATTCATCAATCGACAAGCCACCCTGTTGACAAGAGTCTTTATCATAAAGATTGGCATAAAAGCTATGAATCTCTGTCATTATTTGTTTCGGATCCATTATGCATTCATCATTAAACCCCACTAACTTCCTAATACAACTTTTTTTCTTTTTGAAATTTTCTAGGTTCAAAAAGTACTTATTACTTTTCTCGCCATATTCGTACCAATTTACTCTCGAGCGAATTATTGCTCCTTGCGCTATATAATCATATTGACTATCATATTCGGTTTTTAAAATTTCCAGATCACTCAAGTTTTCTTGACTGGGCTGTTCATCGCATTTTGCTGTGCACTCTTTAATTTTTTGTTCTAAGTCTAATAATTTCTCCCTTCTAATTCTAGCCTTCTGTTTGCTATAGGTAATAGTTTCATAACGGATTTTATACTTAATGAAGTCCCAAAGGACCCTTGGATCTTTTCCATCTTCCAACCAATCACTGTAATTCTCAGTTATAAAAGAGATATATTCATCATCTTCTAAAAGACTAGAATTAAATTTCCAAAAGGAAGGTCCCCGTCCCGTTTCTTCAATTCCGTTTATATGCATTGTAATAGCGGAGTGATCCGTTCTTATTGCAGGAATAATATCTACATCTTCTACCTCTTCTTGAACACTACTGCTTATTAGCCAAAAGTCCAAACGTCGCTGTATTGTAGGGTTTTTTTGTCTCCATGTAAAGCGCTTAGTCTCTGGATTTCTTATTCTCCAGATATCAATCAGATCATAAGATGAACACAAATCTTCAATTTTTTTACAGGATTCTCTTACTTGAGGTTTGCCTCCAGTTCCATCCAACTCAGCATCGAAAATAACATTGAAATCGCCTCCAATAATAACTTCACAATTATCCTCTAATTCTAATTTATCGAGTTGTTTTTGAATTTCCTCAAAGAAGATGCATTGATGTTTGGTCTTATTTGGGGAATAAATATTGACAAAAACAAAACTATATCCCTGTATGACACCTTTCAAAATAATAAATCTTCCTTGCTCATCTTCTTGGCGTTCTTCAATATCACAATCGAAATTCTCCTTAACCAAAATCATAACCCCCCTACTGTGCTCCGAACCATGACTAAAGAAAATGTTGCCCCTCCACTGCGACTTCCAAAACTTTTCGACGTCTGGAGTACTGTAAGTTTCTTGTAAAAAGATAATATCGGATCTCTCTTTTGTTAACCAGTAAAAAAGTGCCTTTCTTTTGTCAAAAGAGCGAATCCCCCGAACATTTAGAGATAGAATTCTAAAATTTAAATTCCGTTTTGTGAAGATTCAAGGAGTCATTTCAGTGAAGAGAACGGAACAATAAATACGTCAAGAGGCATCTGCATACATGAAGCTCAAGCCATGGGTGCACTGCATGTCCCTCAAACAAGAACAATATAAAGTTAGCCCGCTAAAATGCGAAAAAGAAAACAAAAGGCACAAAGCAAAACTACGACACATAATTACATCGTTAAAAAAGTAGCCAGCGAAAGCTGTTAAACATAGAGCTACTAACACAAAGGGTCTTGCAATCCTCATAACACCTAGTAACAATGCAAACAAAAAACCCCAGTTCTTGGGAAAAAAAAAATGCAAATTTGGTAAAGAAAATTTTTAGACATGACCTGAAGTTTTAGATTTTACGTTTTTATATTTGAACACCGTCAATAAACAACTTATCAGGCTCCGCCCTACTAAAATAGACGGTCTTACCCTCTTCTTTTGCCTTTTTAAAACGATGCATCTTCTTCTTTCTACGCTCTAGAATTTCTTTTGGAAGGTCTGGTGAGATTCCAAAGTTTTTACCTTTCAATTTCTTCGCCTTTGACATGACCTCCTCACGAATAGGGTATCTTAAAAAACGCGCAATTATTTGTCTCGGCTTTCCAGCAGAGGAAGTCCGCTTCCCAACTCGGTGCACCCTTTGAAATTCTATATTATCAGCATCTTCCACGCCGAGTTCGGTTCTTAAAAAATCAACCAAAACCTCCCTCGTGTCTTCGTTTACATCTTTTTCTTCTTTAATTCCAAAGAAACGAAGATTCTCACGCCGTTGATAAACCTCCATATACAGTTTCTCGTCTTTGAGAAGGTGAACTTGACTCTGTATTTCTTGAAAATTCTTCTTGAACGACTCTCTTTCTGCATTAGCGAAGTTCAAACCGTCCTCAAGCTCTTTAATCTTCGTTTCTGTCTCCTTCTTAAACACCTCGAAACTTTCGACCTTAACTTGAAGGCTACTTACTTTCTCGTCCACTGATTGAATTTGATCTTCTAATTTTTGTAGCTTTTCTAACACTTGGTCTAGTTTTGGCATTACCGTCTCCGCCATGTTCAGCAAAGTGAGCACCTCATCCGACTCGCTACTACGCTCAGAATCTGTGAATGATACGTTATGTTTTATCCTTTTGTCATCGGGCGAGAAGTTTTCTTCAGTAGAGGATGTTGAGGAGCTTTTCCACGTTTTTCTTTTAATATTTTTGGCCATGTGCCATATCCAAGAACGGAGCTAACATAAACACGTCTACTCCACCATCTTGCCCGACCCAATCTCCTCTTCTTTAGTCCTTTTACTAGTAATTACATTTCCTCTCAGGGGGCTATTTACGTTCGTCAGAAACGATGCGTAGTTATTTTGAACAGATTTTACCTTTTTAACGACGGTGCTTACTGAATTCAAAGGTATTTTTGCGCGGGTTATGAATGTCCGGAAGATCTTAACAAGTGTTATATTGTTAGAAAGCTTTAAAATAGAAAGCAATGTATGGCGTTCTTATGCAAATCGAAGCTTAATAGACCGTACCCTTTATGACGTAACGCCTCGCAATTCTTTTGTTGAGTGACTACTGAAACATTGCATTCTGGTATTTATAGTAGTCACTCAACAAAAGAATTTAGGTGCTGTACGTCATAAGGGGTAAGGCCTATTATCCCTGAAAAATGCAGGATTAGCCCCAATTTTTTTTGGATACAAAGAGCACTTTCTGAATTCTGCTTTTCTCCGCATCGTTTTAATCCGTGCAAAAAAATCTCTGTGTTAATATGCACCACCCACAGGAGACCCAGTATCTCGAGATGTGCAGAACCTATGCACAATGACAATAGTAGGCACCGTCCTTAAATCAAACAGATCGCTCTTACTTATGATTCAGAGTTTACTCAAGGGTAAAGTATATAATTTCATCCAGTAACATGAAGCAGAGTATTTGGCGCTTATTAAAACCAAGTCAAAACGTAAATGCTCGTATCCTCTAACTATTGTTTTTCTTTTATCAAGTGGGGCCCAGTTGGTTGGTGGGAGGGGGGGGGGGGGGGTGTCCATGTTTTGTTAATCTTTTTACTTTACGATTCACTTGCTATTTGTTTCGTTAATAAATTAATACTGCACGAGGACAAGGGATTTCTTGTCTGTTTGCTATTGTGCCCAAGTGATTAAAATCATCCCGTTTGTCTTTGGCGATAGCAAAGGAATCTATTTAGTATACAATGTACCGCTCAGAAATTATTTCGCAAGCAACCTACGTTATGCTTCTACATTGGAATTGGACAAGAAAGTCAGAGAATGTGCCATTCTTTTGAATGACAGTAAACTCATCGCTAAACTTTCAACTGGCGACCTCATAGCAGTCAAAGCAAAGTATCATGCAGCTTGTTTAGAAAAGAAACAATGCCCCGATGCTATCGACAGCTCATCACTTGACCTTGAAGAGTTAGCGTTTGCAGAGCTTATAGGTTACATTGAGGAATGCCTGGAACAGGAAGCGCCAGGAGTGCTGACACTCTCTGAGTTAGTGAAATTTTATCAATGTAAATTCGAGGAGGTAGGAGCTGAGAGTGGAGAAACCAATGCTACCCGTCTAAAGGAAAGAGTATTAGAGGCACCAATGGCGCTTCCCAATAAAGAACTGAAAGCTCCTGCTCTAGGTCAACAGTCACTTGAATCTTCTGATTCTACTTGCAATGATGAGGACGATTAAAAGGACTGGCTATCACGTGGACAAGAGTTATATAACAAGGAAGAACTTGATCCGAAGGATTTTGTTTCGTGGGCAGCTTACAGAGCCTCCAAAACTCCACTCTCCATCTATCAGCCTGCGATAGTCACGTTGCTTCCTATGTTTACTGAGAATGCACATTCATTGGCTATGATAGCACATAGCATGGAAGTCATCAAAGCGGCTGTGCAGCACCTTAATTAACCCCTTGCAAACACCAGTTATCGCCCTAGACCAACCTTTACATGCCTTGGCAAAGCAGATCCAGTGGACGCTTCCTGAATTTGTTGAAGACAAGTTCTTGGCCATGATGGGAGGACTCCATATCGCGATGGCTTCATTGAAAATGCTAGGAAAGTGGCTCACTTGTTGCAGATGGTCAGAGATCATGTATAGTGCGGGGGTCGCAACTCAAGGGAGTGCGGAATCGTTTCTTACTGCAAACTATGTCACACGCACACGACGCGCACATCAAGTGACAGCGGCAAGTCTTCATATTCTGAAGAAGAAAGCGTACAGTGCATGCAACGATAAACTTGAGGAGACTGAGCGGAACCTAACATTTGAAGACTGGGAAAACACAATGGAAAAGAAGTCACCAAATTTTCTGTTCTGGGGACTGGTCTTACATTTAGAGCTCACCTGTCTACGCCTTGTGAGGGCCTTCAGAGAAGCCAACTTTGCACTCTATGTCGATGCGATCCGACAGATACTACCTTGGCTGTTTGCGATGGACCACACAAACTATGCTAGGTGGCTGGCTGTGCATTATCGGGATATGCAGGTTCTCTCTTCTAAGCACCCAGATGTGTACAAGCATTTCAGCAATGGTGCATTTGTCGTACACAAGACCAACAGAGCCTCCTCCATAGCGTTAGATCATGCCCACGAGCAGGTGAATGCCTTAGTAAAAGGCCAAGGTGGAGCATTTGGTCTCACTGAAAATCCTGTAGCCCTAAGAAGATGGATGGTAGCAGGCCCCGAGCTCTCGCGAATGGTAGAAGTATTTGAGGGAAGCTTTACTGTATCCGAGGAACGAGATCACCATGAACAGAAACCAGGTGTGCAATCTACATTTTTAAAAGATGTGGTGAACACTGTGTCTTGCTTTGAGGAACTTGCTAACCCCTCTACTGAAGAGAGCGAGAACCTAATGGCGATTCACACTGAAGATATCATGGACGATAGCGTTGTCGCAACAGTAAAGAATGCACACAAGATTGGTGAGGAACAATTCTGTTTATTTGTCAAAGAAAGATTGATTGACCGTAGTAAACCAGTTACAGAGCCACTTAAGAAGAACAATCTCCCCACATTTAGTACTTCAACTAAGAAGGCTGTATCAAAAGACCAGGCAAAGTCAAACTGTTGAAAGAGGACTGTTCCTTATTTGGACGGCTTTACATTGCTTGTCAAACCCGTGACGGAAACCTGGATGAGTTTTTTTCGTATGAAAATCAACCTTGGCCACCATCCCTTTCAGACCAAGGACAGCTGCGAGGAGGACAAAAAGCCAACTTGCTGAAGTGCCTGCCACAAGCGACCTCGCCACTATCGACACCTCCAGTAGATGCCATAATTCTCATGGGGCGGTTATTGTTCAAATGCTGGAGCCAAGAACATCGCGCACCTTCGACGAATACTTCCGTATAGTATTTGCAACATATGTCCTCAAGCAACTGGAGAATGCCAGGCGTGTTGACCTTGTGTGGGATGTCTTCCTACGTAGATGATTCATTAAAGAAATCATTGCGAGAGAAGCGAGGTGCCGGACAACGTCGCAAAGTAATGGGATCTACAAGAATTCAATGCGACTGGAAAGGTTTCCTGAGAGTCGATGGCAACAAGGAAGAGCTTCTCAAGCTGCTTGCAGACAAGGTATGTATAGATTTAGGATGCTCACTAGAATACATTAGTGAAACCATTAATGAAATTAGCTATGACATAACCTATTTCAGGTCGTTTCATTGGCACTTCCTGAAGGCAAAGAGGTTCTCTCGACTCACGGTAGCAGAGTGGTAACTTCTAGCAACAGATCTGAAATGAGCAACCTTGCGCCGTGCACCCACGAAGAAGCCGACACTCGCCTGATGATCCACGCTCTTGATGCTTCATTAAGAGGTCATCGGCGCATCAAGATCAGAACCAACGACACAGATGTGATTGTTCTTGCCCTTTCAGTTGTCAGCACACTCCCCGTTGATGAATTTTGGATAACATATGGTTCAGGGAAGAATGTGCAACACATGCCTGCGCACGTCGTCGCTTCATCCTTAGGTCCCTCTTAAGCGTCCGCGTTTTCAATGTTCCACGCCTTGACAGGGTCCGACACAGTTTCATTCTTCCGCAACCCTGAAAAGAAGTCTGCATGGGACGTTTGGAATGTCTTTCCCAAGTTGACCCCAGTTTTATGCGCTTTAAAGGCTTCACCAGAGATCATCACGGAAGAATCACTTGCTGTCTTGGAAAAGTTTGTAGTACTTCTCTCTGACCGAACAAGTAGTCTATTGAAAGTCAACGAAGCACGCCAGGAGCTATTCTCCAGGAAATCAAAGGAATTTGTCGGCATACCGCCAACTAAAGCAGCGCTTGAGCAGCACATCAGACGAGCAGTACTTCAGGGAGCTCATACTTGGGGCCAAACCCTTTTGTGCCAGCCCGCACTTCCTATCCCTGCAGACGGGAGGGCAGCGTCAAGGACGTCGCTAGTAACCGTATTGGACGACTCTTAACTTAAGCAAAAGACACTGCTATGAACTTACCCACTGTGGATGTAAAACTGCATTCAGTGGGAGATGCAAGTGTATGCATTTAAGGAGCAAGGATGGCACAGTCGGTTAGTGCGCGGCCTTGATGCAAGAGGTCTTGAGTTCGATTCCCGGATCTCGCATCCTTGTTTCAACTTTTTTCCTTTCAGTGTACCTTAAGTAGCTTTAATACCCGTAAGACAGAGCGCTGATGGAGAGGGGGGGAATCAAATGAGCGCAGCATTGACCTCAGATTTGTCAGTTTAATTACTGTTACGAGTTATTAAAGTTAAATATGGTCGCTTTACTTTACTGAAGGCTAATCTGGTGTGCACCGGCTTCTGCAAATGTTACGGAAATTGCCAACAGCAATAGTTAAAGAACACTCGAGTGAGAAAGTATATATATATATGCAGTGTCATATAAAGCCTATTGCAAGATATGGAAGCCTCGAATTTGTACAAAGATGATAGGTTTTGAGCCCTAGAAGCAAAACATGAAAAAACATGATTGATATGTTTTGTGTTAGGTATCAACTGACGCAAAAAGAAAGCCTTAATCATCTATGTAGCAGAACAAATTGGGCGCATATGATTGTTTCAATCATCGTTATAAAGCCCATCGCACAATATATAAGCCTCAGAATTGCATTTGAGGGATACTTTTTTAGTTCAAGAAGCAAAAGTATTGTTAGTCGTTTTTGTGTTAGATATGAACTGACATTAAAAAGTTCTAAGGAAAGTCCATACTTGCATTTTCATTTCTCTATATCGGTCTAAAGAATGAGAAAACATGCCAAATTGATAAGTCTTCAAGTTTCACTTCATTGCCAGATGGCTTTTACAGTTATGCATAGTGTGTGCATGTTAGGAGTTTGCGTTTTACATTTTTGACAAAACATTTAAACAAAAAACCTAATCCACTGCAATTATGTTCCATAAAACATTGAAAAATCGTGTAAACAAAATTTCACCAAAGGGCACCCAAGCCAGATTTTAAAAAACCGTTATAAGTAGTCACGTGACCGCCTCAAAAGCTTAAAGTTTATCAAAATTTACAACAAATTATTAGTTTTGTCATAACAGATGGTTATTTTCCTAAAACTCTTTCATTTAAGGCGTTTTTCATTTTTAGCCTCGCTTCCATGCTAGCAAAATTGGGGCATGCACAGATCTGGACTCCAGAGCTTAATTCGGCTTGGCCCTAAATCAGAAAATATTTCCCTGAGGGCCCTTAGTAATCTGTGAAAGTCTCATGTTTGTATCACTAATTTGAACAATTTTGGTCGATAACAGCTGGACTACTAACACTGTCATTGGGGAAATTTCCTAATCAGTAGAAGTTGGATCTGTCCTGTTCACAAAATGAAGACCCCACTCTGGCCAAGAGTTACCGTTCAATTTCATTATTATGTATTACCTTTAAATGCGTAGAAAAATGTGTTTGACCTTCAATTTGGCTATGGAGACTTCTTTCACCAAGTGAAGGTAAAAGGAATGCGAACTCAATCAAGTTCCTCATGCAAAACAAAATTACTTGAAATGTTTTTTAATCGAAGCCTGTCCAAGTGAGGTATAAAACGCTTATAAAACTCTTTTTTATTACCTTTCGAATAGTCGGGTGGAGGTTGATGGGGCAAGGCGGTGGGGAGGGGGGGGGGGGGAGCACTTACATATAAATGGACGGGGGTGCTCGTCGTACCTTTTAGGAGTAAAAAAAGCGGTTTTAGTACCTTTTAGGGTGTTCAGCCTCAAAAGGTCCACAGCGGGAGCTTTAACGGTACTCTTTAGGGTATTGAGCCGAAAAATCATGACAGGAGACATTTGATAATTAACAATTCTTAATTTTGTCTAATTTTGTCTTAGGCCGGTGTGAAGAAAAATTATGCCACGCCCACAAGACAGGATCTTGGTACCTCTCAGAGTTCTTTTCAAAATTCCGACGAGCACCCCCGTCCTTTGTATATGGGAGTCCATTCCTTCCCCCCCCCCCCCCCCCCCCGTATGCATTAATATCATTACACGGTAGAAAAACCTTAAATAACAATGACCACAACGAGGTTTTCTGAGCCCGCGAGACTGAGCACCCCCATCAAACCATTGTTTTAACAAAAACCGCTGGTCAGCAACCTGCTTCTGATCATTGCTGTATAAAGGTCTTCCAACACGGTATTCCTCAGTAGCTTAGCAAAGCGATGCAGAGTGGAACAGCCTCTGACCACCAGCATTGCGTCAATGGTATTACCAGCTGGCAGCTTTCACAGCCAAGCTCTCTCAGATTGGCAGAATCGATTAATCAATTTATATTGTCCATACCTTTATACGCAATACGCAATAGGAGACCTCCACGCACTGCCTCACTGCTCACCCGCGCGTAGCATCTCACTTAAATTGCCTTATTTCTTTTCCGAAAATTTTCCGTAACTTCGAATAATATAGGGATGTAAATAAGTTTACTGATTCCAACATGGCGGTGTTGCTAAAGCATTGACAACTTGTGAAACCTAACAGTCTGTAAAGCGCTTTCTATCAGTATTTTGACGTCCGTTATTTCTGTTGTTTATTAGTTATTTTAATCAGCGAGATGCTCATTTCTTACTCTTGTCTGGGTTTAATTATGGACTTAATAATCTCTTCACGTTCACAGCATAGCAATCACATAACAATGAATGGACTGTTCATCAGGAAGCATCCATGCATCACAAGAGGCATAGTACTAGCGTGACGTGTGTCTCAGCTGAAAGTTTAGTGCACCCTTCACGCTGCTAAGTATCGGCTTGACGGACACAAAAGAGGAAGCGAAATATCGAAACTATTTCTAAATTCCCTATCAAGACGAAGATGTCTTCCCCAGAAAACTGGCAAACAAAGAGGCCCACAATCCGAGAACGAACCATGTTTATGCTAAACAACGATCTTTTCAGCGATGTGAAGTTTGTGGTCCGTAAATCTGACAGCGATGGCGAAAGTGAAAGTAAGCAAGTTATTCCAGCTCACAAGTTTGTGTTGTCGATTAGTAGTCCTGTGTTTGAAGCCATGTTTTACGGTGAGCTAGCGGAAACTAGTGGCTGCATTGAACTGCCTGACTGTGAATACAACAGTCTGCTGGAGTTGTTTCGTTTCATGTACAGCGATGAAGTGAATTTAAGCGGAAGCAATGTTATGGAGGTCTTTTATTTGGCGAAGAAATACATGGTGCCTTCACTGGTCGATAAATGCAGCGAATATGTGCAAAATAATTTACAGCCATCAAATGTCCTCAGCATCCTTCCATTGGCTGAAAAGTACGACGACAAAGACTTGGCAGATCGATGTTCGAAAGTGATCGCAATACAGTCGACAGACGTCGCGCCGTCCGATGGATTTGCGACAATTCAACGCTCCTTCCTTGAGGAAATCATCTCAAGAGACACTCTTACCATGAAAGAGATCGACCTGTTTAAAGCTGTTCACTTGTGTGCGACAAAGCAATGCAAAATGCAAGGCTCAGAAGCGAATGGTGAAGCAAAAAGAGGGATTCTTGTGTAAGCAGTAGTTAAAAAAATCCGCTTTCCCATGATGAAAGAACAAGAATTTGCAACCGTTGTCCTTGACGCAAACATCCTTACTCAAGACGAAGTAGTCAACCTCGTTAAGTTCTTCAATTCAGCATTGGGGGCCACCCCAGTGGCATTTCCAGAGACAAAGCGGTCATCTTTATCCCCTGTGTTTCGCACTTGTGATAGATTTGGTAACGTAAGTGAGGGTTGGGGTTACGGATCAGGGGCAAAAGACTGGCTTATTTTTAGCGTGAATAACAACATTAAGTTGCATGGAATGTGTTTATTTGGCAGTATGAACAACGAATATCACGTTAAATTAAAGATCAAGGATCTTTACACCCATTTCACTGTTAAAACCAAGACGGATAGCTTTAGGTCACAGCAAATGGAATGCAAATTTGGTATTTACTTTGGGTTTGAAATTGTTTTTGACACGCCACTTGATGTAAAGGAAAACACTGATTATAAAATCGAAGCACTAATCTCTGGGCCCTCTTCTGGCCAGGGATTCAACGGCCTTTCTTTGGTTGACGTGTCTGGCGTGCAGTTTACATTTAAGAAAAGTACACAGAACGGTAACGGAACAAGTCCTTCCAATGGTCAATTTCCCCGATTTATGTTTTCTTTGTAAGATTTTTTAAAATTGCTTGTTCCGCTACATCTGACAGTCATAAAACAGCGTTTTCAAACTGTCAATCAGAGGTAAAAATGTACACAATTTCCACGAGTCTTACCCTAAAAGTAATACATGAAATTCTCAGACTTGTGACACATTGTGACGAGTATAGAAAGTACCATGAATGATTATGCATCACATTATTCGACCTGTATATTAAAACCCACAACTTGCTCCTAAAAAGCCTACGAGAGGGCTAGGTGGGTAAAATAAGGCAAGTACTGACAATTAATTTTTAAAAAAATTGTTCAAAGATGTTGAAGTTAAGGTGCTAAATCAGACGACCTTGCCATTTTTCAGGCCAAGTACTGTAGATTTTTTGACATTCAATTCATGTCTGCACAAAATAATCTTTCACAAGAAATTTGAATTTCTTCAAAGTTATTCTGAATTCTTTCTCTAGCTGCTATTGGAGGTGATTATATCCTTCATAAATCACAATCAATTAGTTTAAATCATCCGTTTATTTCGCCGAAGCGTTCACAGCTATCGCCAATTCACTCATAGCTTGTACACAAGTTGGGTAGTTGCTTTTTCTAGAACCTATACTTATGTTGCCAATCACGTCAGGGGCGGATCCAGGATTTTTTCTTAAGAGGGGGTGCACCACTAAGGAATGGCGTAGCTGACTTGTGACTTCTTTTTTGGCAGAATGGCAGTTGTCATAGAAAAACCGCAGGTCATGTCAGGGGAGGTTGCGCATCCACTGCACCGTCCCCCAGATCCGCCCGTGCACGTCTTGTATTACAAGCACAGTTATCCACTAAATGGATTTCCTATCTTGGTTTGTTCAATGAAGAATTCCCTAATTCCTTATCTTGTAAGATAATAAACCTGCCTAGATGTACTGAGCTTCAAGCGAGATAAGTTAAAGGCATAAATAAAATTCATTGAGCTTCAACTTATTAACTTGATCAGTGTTCCAACTATTACTGAGCTTCGTTGCCGTGCAATAAATTTGAACATTAAGAGCAGAATGCTTTGTCAAAGCGTTCTATTACTCTGTTATGATTCAGATGTTTTTGCTCTCTAATTGTAAAATTTGTCCCACAGAAAAAAGTCGCTTGAAGCATTCTGGTCTTGGTAGACACCATTATTCGAAAACCTAATATGTCCAATCAGTTTTCGAGGAACATTACCTCGTGTCAAGCTAAAACACCCACGATATTTTGTATCTGCGACGGCTTTAAAGCGCTTTCATTCACAACATTGTAGGCATATGTTTGTGAAGCCAAACTGAATATGGCTTCGCAAGCATATGCCTAATTGTTGTATTTGTCAAGGTCTGACAGTGTCTAGTCGAGATGCGAGTTAAATGTCCTATGACAGGGCTAACCCAAAGCTTAGCCTAACTCTCTTGCTGATAATTTAGGTACTTTAAGCGACTTCAGGACACAAAGGATAGTCTGTCCAACTGTCCAATTCTTGATTCCTTATAAAATCTTTCCACCCTCCCCTGGGCACCTTCCTTAACAATATCAAACCGTGTAATCATTTGTGACTTGTGTAGTGATCCTCGTTGACTAAGAAGCCTGCGAGGGGCGAAATCTGACCTGATGACGTCAGAGTTTTCTTTAGTCGCTGACTCGGTTCGCTCGAGGTCATGCAAGACTATCATCAACGTGAACAACGCTGTGTATACCCAGGTATCTCCACCACTTCAATAATAAAAAAGGCGGAATAACTTAATGAAACTGAAAAATACAACGCCGATAATAGAGATAGAAGGTGGAACTGTGAATTTGAAAAGTTTTCCGTTGAACATGATCCAGCAATAAAGCCAATAAAAGGGTTATTCGCTCTTTACTGAGACCAAATTCGGTGTAAAAAGTCTAGACCAACAAAACTACTCGGCTATTGACCCATAGCCCTTGGCGTGCTACGGGTTTAATTATTAAACTGAACCGTTAAGTACGTTGCCAACCACGAAATTGAGAAATGGCTCAAATCGCGTCGGATTGCAATAAGATTATGCTTTTTAATTGAGATGTTTTTCAAATACTTATCTTCTGAAGCCTTTTATCGGGATTCTCATACAAAACCTTATATTTGTGTCCGCCATGCTCACATTTCCATCAGTAGGGCTAACGCTCACATCAAGGTTCATATGGGGTACAAAACTAACACTTCACATCACACTCCAATCAGTTTAGTCTTTCAAATATAAGTGCTTCACGGTCAACGTTTCCAAAAACGTAATCCTTCCTTGTACTTGTACATGCTCATTGCCGTGACTTTAACATCTTCACTCCCACGGCCTGCTCTCGTCTGACCTTGTAGCTCAGTCGGTAGACTGAGCAGCGGTGATCTAGCCCGAAGGTTGTGGGTTCAATTCCCACCCTGGTCGGACTTTTCTCTGTCCTTGTGTGGGCCCATTTCCATTAGTAGGGCTAACGCTCACATGGTTTATATGTAGTACAAAACTAGCACTTCACATTACACTCCAATCAGTTAAGCATGCTCACACTGAGCTTGGGGCATCTGTGGTGAGGACCGGGGAAACATTTGAATGGCTCCTAGTGCAGCCAGAATATAATTTCTAATCAAACCAAATCTGTTTTTATTCCAACCTTAGTAAAGTGTTTCAGTTGACAGAGTTTCAGGCAAAATTATTTTGATGCAAAACTGATTGGGTGGTTTTTTGTTGAGACAGCCTCTTAAATATTAATTTATGAATTGAGTTCGGCACGGCAGTAGCCATGCCGAGCCAGTGCCGTGTAGCACGACAGACTGTCGTATCGAACTAAATTTAAGTTGCCGCACTCAGTGGTTTCAAACGTCGCACTACTTCCGTCCGTGCCAACGTCAAATTAACTCCTGACTACTTCGACACGGCGGTCGTGCGAAGATTGAATCTGGCTTTAGTCTCCGGAACTTGGTAAATGTATTTTACGTGTTTCATCGGCCAGTAGTTATTTTAATCTGCGTGATGCTCATTCCTGGCTCTTTTCTGCGTTGATGGAGTAAGCACATGGAAATTCACAGCGGAGCGATCACAGAACAATTAATGGGTTATTCAATCAGGAAGTATGAAGCATCCATGCATCACAACAAAGGGAACCGTTGTGTGACGTATGTTTCATAAGTTGAAATTTATGTATTGCCGTCACGCTGCTGAGCATCTGCTTGACTGACTGACAACCGAGGAAGCGAATTATCGTGAATCTTCTAAATTGCGTGTCAACACGAAGATGTCTGCCCGAGAAAACTGGCAACCAAAGAGGCCCACAATCCGAGAAAGAACCATGTTTATGCTGAACAACGATCTTTTCAGTGATGTGAAGTTTGTGGTTCGTAAATCTGACAGCGATGGGAAATTTGAAAGTAAACAAGTTGTTCCAGCTCACAAGTTTGTGCTGTCGATTAGTAGTCCTGTGTTTGAAGCCATGTTTTACGGTGAGCTAGCGGAAACTAGTGGCTCCATTGAATTGCCTGACTGCGAATTCAACAGTCTGTTGGAGTTGTTTCGTTTCATGTACAGCGATGAAGTGAATTTAAGCGAAAGTAATGTTATGGAGGTGTTTTATTTGGCGAAGAAATACATGGTGCCTTCCCTGGTTGATGAATGCAGCAAGTATCTGCAAAATCATTTAGATGCGTCAAATGTTTTGAACATTCTTCCAATGGCTGAAAAGTACGAGGAAAAGGTATTGGTAGATAGATGCTGGGAAGTTGTCGACACACAGTCCGAAGCAATGGTGACGTCAGATGGATTTGGGACAATTCAACGCTCCTTCCTTGAAGCAATTGTCTCAAGAGACACTCTTACCATGAAAGAGATCGACCTCTTTAAAGCTGTTGACCTGTGGGCAACAAAGCAGTGCGAAAAGCAAGGCTTAGAAGCAAATGGAGAAGCAAAAAGAGGGATTCTTGGAGAAGCACTAGTTAAAAAAATCCGCTTTCCCTTGATGAACCAACAAGAATTTGCAACCGATGTGCTAGATGCAAAGATTCTTACCCCAGACGAAGTGATTAACCTCGTAAAGTTCTTCAATTCAGCATTAGTGGACGTCCCAGTAGGATTTCCAGAGAGAAAACGGTCAAGGTTACCCCTTTCGCTTTGCACTTGCGATAGATTTATCCTGTTCGATAAAAGTCAGTGTTGGCTTTACAGGGGGGCAAAGGATCTTCTTATTTTCACCGTGAACAAAAACATAAAGTTGCATGGACTGCGTTTGTTTGGCAGTGTGAACAACAACTATAGCGTTGAATTGGTGATCGAGGATCTTGTCAGTCGAGCCATCGTTAAAGCAAAAACGGGAATTTTTAAGTCGCAGTCTATGCAATGCAACGGTGCTCTTTACTTTGGGTTCGAAATTCTTTTTGATACGCCTCTTGATGTAAAGAAAAACACCGATTATCTAATCGAGGCAAAAATCTCTGGACCACCGTCTGGCAAAGGATACAACGGACGCTGTATGGAAGAGGTGTCTGGCGTGGTGTTTACCTTCAAAAGTTGTGAGGGGCCCTCAAATGGAACCGGTCCTTCCCGTGGTCAATTTCCTCAATTCCAGATTTCTTTGTAAGTTTTATGAACAAGATTGCTTAGACGGCTAGATTTGTTAATCATAAAACAGCCTTTTCAAACTATGCACTTGTAAGAAAAAATACCTATGCATTGGCTAAAAATAAGCTAACTAAATCTTCAGACAACGGTCACAATTTATCAACAAAGGGTTTCTTCGCCCTAGATTTAGACTTGTAATGGACATTTTTGTTCCATGTGAATGCGTTCCTGCAAAACGTTCCAAAAAAAATTGAGAATTTCCTTTAACTGGAAGAAAAGTACATGAAATGTGCTTAATCGATTATGACAAAGGAACAGTCATTCTGAGGTCATGAAAAACAGACACTCAATCGAAGTCAAATCAATTCCCTTTCACACAGGTTTCAGGGACGCTAAGCTGGCTTTAAAAATTTAGGGATCTGAGACAGCCATTTATCCACGGGGCTAGCTTGAGGCGAGCATTGACATTATACCAGAGCTGACCTTACATTAAATAAATAAGAAAGCGTTTAAATCAGAAGACCCTGTCATTTTTTAAAAAGACTTTTTCCGACATTCAATGTCGTAAACAAAGTAAATCAGTTGTAGTGTTCTTAAACTTTTACCAGAAATCGATTTTTTGAACCTATTTTCTTTTCCTTTGTAATATTTTCTTATTATACCGTTCAGGTGTGATCCCAGTGGCAATTGTAGTTCGTTAGTACTATAGTGTATCTAAAAGGTAGTAATGCTGCGGAACATTCAGTTTCTACTAATTCATGTACACTTTTTAAAAATAATAATCTTGTTTTTCTGGCCTAGGCTGAATTCATATACTTATTTTCTGCCATTTTATCCTGAAAATATTCTTGGATTATTCTATATGTTTCAACACTGGAAGAGAAATTTCCTATCTCCGCTCGGCCATGTAACATCCTCTATTTACTACCAAGACTAGGGTGTCGAAATGTTTTCTTTTTCAAGTTTGCCTGACGATAGATTAGCGACCCTTATGGGTTAACATTGTCACAGTTATCCTGCTATTTTCAAGTCCTTGATCATGAAACATATGAAAAAGCCCAGGCCCCGGTTGTCCGAAGGGTGGATAGTGCTATCCACTGGATAATTCAATTGATTTTGCTATTGTTTATTCGCTGGATATTGATTTATCGGGTGGATAGCGTTATACACCTTTTGAACAACCGAGGCCAGCTCTTAAAATAAGCAGCTCACAGTTTTATATAGAAATTGCACTAACGGGTCCAAGAGACGCGCCCCGGACAAGTCTTTCATTTGTTTTTAACATACAAAGAGCTCACTTACACCCAAAAAAACCTCGACGGAAATTTTCAAAGCTTACAAGAAACGAATGTGAGAATGATGTAAACACATGAGAAATGAAATGATGGTATAACCAACTGGGATCTCGGAAAAAATCCGAGCCCCAGATGGGATTCGAACCCACGACCCTCCGTGATCTAGTCGGATGCTCTAACCACTGAGCTACTGGAGACTCTATGGCGAGCAAGGGTGAAATGTGGGTATTGACTCGAGATGCATCACGCAGCTACAGAGTCAAATGACTGACAGCATGGCTCATAACTGCATCGCGCAGTCACCTTTCAAAGCATATCTGAGATGCGGCCAACCAACCACCCAAGTGAGCGAATGTGAGAATGATGTAAACACATGAGAAATGAAATGATGGTATAACCAACTGGGGTCTCGGAAAAAATCCGAGCCCCAGATGGGATTCGAACCCACGACCCTCCGTGATCTAGTCGGATGCTCTAACCACTGAGCTACTGGAGACTCTATGGCGAGCAAGGGTGAAATGTGGGTATTGACTCGAGATGCATCACGCAGCTACAGAGTCAAATGACTGACAGCATGGCTCATAACTGCATCGCGCAGTCACCTTTCAAAGCATATCTGAGATGCGGCCAACCAACCACCCAAGTGAGCGAATGTGAGAATGATGTAAACACATGAGAAATGAAATCCGACTAGATCACGGAGGGTCGAATCCCATCTGGGGCTCGGATTTTTTCCGAGATCCCAGTTGGTTATACCATCATTTCATTTCTCATGTGTTTACATCATTCTCACATTCGCTCACTTAGGTGGTTGGTTGGCCGCATCTCAGATATGCTTTAAAGGTGACTGCGCGATGCAGTTATGAGCCATGCTGTCAGTCATTTGACTCTGTAGCTGCGTGATGCAGCTCGAGTCAATACCCACATTTCACCCTTGCTCGCCATAGAGTCTCCAGTAGCTCAGTGGTTAGAGCATCCGACTAGATCACGGAGGGTCGTGGGTTCGAATCCCATCTGGGGCTCGGATTTTTTCCGAGATCCCAGTTGGTTATACCATCATTTCATTTCTCATGTGTTTACATCATTCTCACATTCGCTCACTTGGGTGGTTGGTTGGCCGCATCTCAGATATGCTTTGAAAGGTGACTGCGCGATGCAGTTATGAGCCATGCTGTCAGTCATTTGACTCTGTAGCTGCGTGATGCATCTCGAGTCAATACCCACATTTCACCCTTGCTCGCCATAGAGTCTCCAGTAGCTCAGTGGTTAGAGCATCCGACTAGATCACGGAGGGTCGTGGGTTCGAATCCCATCTGGGGCTCGGATTTTTTCCGAGATCCCAGTTGGTTGTACCATCATTTCATTTCTCATGTGCTTACAAGAAACGCATCTCAGATCTTAACTCAGTCACTGTGGTCAAGGATCGCGTGGCGAAGAATCTCAGTGGGTGCGTCGTCAGCAAATCAAGGGCAAAGTGCTCTGGCCTGGGTTGCTCAAAGCATGGTCAGCGCTAACCAGCCTTAAATACCATGGAAACCTAGAAGATTTTATACCTCTTATCCAAAGGTTAGCGCTAACAAGTCTTCCAGCAACCGGGCCCCTGGTGTCTAGATAACAAGAAGAAAAGCAACGTTCAAATCGACGTCACCACTAGCTCCTATTTAAATTCGTTAAATTGTTGCACTTAGGTCTTTGTCATGAGTTTGTGTACCTCAATTGATGGCAGCAATTTTGTATTAACCGACGAATATCAGAGAATTCTAGCAATACTGTCAAATATTGTTGAATCTGCTGACAAATTGTATGGCTTATAAATTATACCCCTCTAAATTCAATATTCTGAATATGCATATTGCGTTACTCCGACTTTTTGGTCGTGGATACCGATGCGTATTCTCTATTTTCGAATTCCCCATAATACACTTTGTTTGCCCCGCAAATTTTGCATAAACTATTGTTTTCAAATGCTCTTGGGGACACTGCTTATTCCCAAGAGCATTTGAAAACAATGGTTTATGCAAAATTTGGGGTGCAAACAAAGTGTATTATGGGAAATTCGAAAATAGAGAATAAAGGACTATCGCTAGCTAGAGGTCAGAATATGCAAATTTGTCACTCAATCAGATGTAAACTAATCTATAAGTCAACGACCTTGAATATCGATTTTTTCAAGATTGCTAATTGTCACTCACTCATTTGAATTGAAATCGATATGGCATCGATCAATATCGATTTTCCGACGTTTCACTTTCCGAAGTAATGCAGCAACGCAATACGTTGAAATAAATCTTGGACTTTTCTTCGTTTCGACGGGATTGATACTCGTCGCAATCAGCATGTGTTACCGAGCCATTGCTCAGTGGAAGGGTAGTTGCCAAAGTGCGGGGCCGGGGCCGGGGCCGGGGCCGGGGTCGGGGTGTCTTTCCTTTTCGAAATTTTTTTGTTTCAATTTTTGTTGTTCAATTCTCCGGTACTGTTAATTTGAGAATAACCGGCATCTGTCCTTCATTTATGGTGGAAAAAACATTTTTTAAAAATAAGGAACCTACGGGACTTCGTTTTTCTATGTTTTAAAATCGAAGTTGGTTTTTGCGAGCATCTGAGTTCGTCTTTCCGAAAATTCGTAAAACTCGGAGTTTGTTTTTCGAAATTGAAGAGAATTTCCGTAATTGGAGTTTATGGAATATACGCTAACACTGAAGACTCGATGAGCTCCACACTTAAAAACATGTTTAAATTGCATTGTAATGTTCACTTCGGAAAAAAAACAACAACAGAATAACAGTTCCAAGATGGTCCTCACACAGTCACGCAACGTTCTAATTTGCTTGTTTGTTTGCCTTGTTTTCAATGTTGTCGCCTGACTTTGCTACAAACGGTTTGCAGTAAACTCAGACTCGCACAGGAACTTGCTAGCAATTCTCTTAGGACGTCAAGGGATCGAATCCAATCTTATGATAACACAACAACATTGACAACAATTTTGCGAAAACAAGAAAATGAGACTTAATTTCGAAAAACAAGATAAGAGCTTCCGGGTGTTCCTTAATTGTTTGAATAATTTCCACCATAAATGAAGGAAAGATGCCAAATATTCGAAAGTAACACTACAGGAGAACAACGACAAAAAATTGAAAAAAAAAAAAAATTGTAAAAAAAGGACACCCCGACCCCGGTCCCGGCCCCGCGTTTTGGCTATTACTCCCATAGTTAATACTGCTCTTTGTTTTGTTATATTATTATTTCATCATTCGGTTGGTTATATTCAATACAGTAAACATTCGCATTCAGGTTTCAGGCTGATCATGTTCTTATTTAAGGGGTGCTTAGTAAGAAATCACTCAAAAAGCGTTCTTAAAATGTTCTTACAATTAGTTTCACAAATACTTCAAAATGTACATTACTAGAGGTTTAACTGACATACAAGCCTATTTAAAATAGTAGTAGTAGTAGTAGTAGTAGTAGTAGTAGTAGTAGTAGTAGTAGTAGTAGTAGTAGTAGTAGTAGTAGTAGTAGTAGTAGTAGAAAAACAAGAAGAAGAAGCTTTACTACAGATAATATTATTTACAAAAAAATACTATCCACTAAATTCAAAAATTAAGTCATATATACATACATGCATAAACTATAAAATAAGAATTAAGAAATCAATTAAGAATTACGAAGAGCAAAGCTCCTGTATCTATCATATAACAAAAAGCTGAGGTCATGTTTACATACACGATTTTTAAAACTAGCTAACGATGTGACTGATCTGTCTGCAGTTGTCAGTTTGTTCCACAATTTGGGTCCTAAATGGCGCAAGGAATGTTTGCCATAAGTTACGTTGTTATACCTGGAAATTGAAACTGAGTCGGACTGTCTTAAATTATAGGAAGAGTTATGTTCCTGAAAGACGTTACAGATGTTCAAAGAACTTAGGTTGTGTTTGACTTTTTACACCAAAATGCATATATCTTGTAAACGTCTATTTAGTAGCGTTAAGGTAACTTTCTACAGCAAACGTTCATAGGTGAAGTGTTTGTCTTCGTATACAGCACTTATGCCTCTTTCTTGTGCTCTCTCCAATCTACGACTATCACTAGATTAGCTAAAGGCTGTAAGACTAGACTAGCTAAAGAGGTCAATTTATTCTTTCCTAGTTAAATGGTTATCCTCTGTTACTTCATAAGCTTTTAACAACCTCATAGAAAGTTTAAAGGAGCCGAAATCGCCGGTTGGCAATTATTTTCACCTGGCTCTTTTGCATCAACTAAATACAGCATGATCCGTTCCAGATTTCGTGAAAGGTTGAACGTTTTGGAAAGAATTCTTGTTTTTACTTATCGCAAACTAAGGTATTCGTAGCTGTTTACATGGTTGAAGACCCTTCAGATATTTGAAAATGACCTGGTGTATCCTGTCAATGATAACGCATTCTTTTAAAATAAAAATCAAACACGAATTCAGTCATTATTTCCTAACAAGATCAGAAAACAACTGATCGCAACAGAACTCCCATTTTGTAAGCAATGTATCCACGACTTCTTCATAGTTCTCCTTATATTTCTTATTGCAGGGATATCGCTTGCTCCAATACCAACCCTTCTTACACCCTACGTTATCTCATTGAGTCATTAATTGGGGCTAATCGTATGCGTCCTGGTCTTTTTCTGTCATACATATAGCTTTCCTTTGTGGCTTGTTGCTTTTACTTACGGCTCGGTGATATTTAACAGAAATGCGAGACAATTAAGCGACAACGGATCTCAACTACTTAAAAAGTTCCTGCTACGCTAAGTTTTTCGTTGTCGAGTAGAGCGAAAACTCCTTTAGCTATCCCGGAAGAGTATCCGTTCTGCTTGTTGGATTAGCTGAAGCAAGCATATGAAAGATCTTGAAAGTGAGGCTACACCCATCCCTAGCTTCTGATAAATAAATGTGATTGACTCACTGGATTTTCGACAAAAACTCTTCGTCTGCGTGTCGGGCAAGATCTTTCAAAGAAAATCATGGCAACTCTGAATTATCCTCTACTTTTAGTGTTAGTGGTCCAATTCATTATCACTGTCAAGGCCTTTCTCCCTCGTAGTTACTTAACTGTGGAAAATTCATCATCGCTTGATCATGCGGTAATAACAAAGCAAGGATTTTTTAAACCGCTATTGCAGTTTTTACTGGCCAATCCACAATATTTGAAGGACGAACAAATGGTGGGTTCTCTTGGACAAATCCAAATGTCTGATCCTCCAAAAGCTTTGCAGGCCATGATTGAGACCATTTCGCCCCAGATGAAGTTCCTTGCTGCCTTAAACGAAATTCAGAGCGCCAATGTGGAGGTGGATTCTTTTCCATTGAACAAGTCAGCTTCTGCGCATTTCGATGCTGAACAATTCAAAGAGGGCTCTGAACGCATCATCAAGTTGCGCCAAGAGCTTATAACATCTCTCCTGAATGGTGAAAAACTGCAGCACGCTCGGAACCTTGCCGGCATTGCTCTACACACATTACAAGATTTTTACAGTCATTCCAACTGGATAGAACTCGGTCACAGGGAGGTTTACGACGTTTTAGTTCAACCCGGAAGTGAAATCCCGTCGAAGTTCATCGCCGGGCCAATGGAGGCGACGTGCAAGAGCTGCAGTTTGGAATTGGGCTTGTGCAAGAACAACTTGGATACCTTCAAACTAACAAGTGGCTATCGCTCAGGGCAGGATATTGAAAAGCCAAAGAATGTTGGAAAATGTAGTCATGGAGGAAAATTGGATGAAAGTCGGTTGGAACCAGCTGTAGGCGGAATCAACAAAGATTCTGCATCTTATATCGAGTCACCACATGCAAAGTAAGAAAAGGAAGAAACAAAGGATTGTCAGCTTTTAAATTTTATCGCACACCTTTCCGAACTTTTAACTAATATGTAATGCACGCGAAGATGAAAAATATCAACTGACGTTACTCGGGTGTGAGATAAAGAGGGAAAGGTTAGGCCTATAGTTAAAAGGTAACGACCATTTCTCGAACGTGTTTTGAATTACAAAACATCAGAATTTCAATATAACCCAAACGTGACAAAAACAAAACCGTTTCGCTGAGGCGGATCTACGTTGGCTTAATCAAACTGCCTCAAAACTTGGAAACCGGAAGAAAACAATCAGATCGCGGCAATATTAGCGACAAACTCCCTTAGAACCTTGCTAAACGACATTTATAATAGACTCTGTCATGTGTTTTCTTCACTGAACACAGAAAAAATCCACCCGTTTGATATTTCAGACTTTCTGGTGTAAAAGGCCAAATAGTGTACAAATCAGAATACTCGATCAACCAAGGAAGACGTGTCAATGGGACGAAATACAGACTTTGGCCCTGTACATCATTTTCCTTCTTAGACAAAATGACAAACAGGATGACTCGACGCATACCGACTCTTGAAAGGGAAAACTGGCTGCTTGTCCGTCGGCTGGAAACATAGCTAAAAATCTGACCTTTCTCAAAAGGAATAATGCTCACAGCTGGTCGCTGTTCCTACTGTTCCCAGAGGGTGGCCACGAGTGTGATAGCCCCGAAATTTTTAGCGTGATCCCTTAGGTGCGGGATTCGTGATTGGACATAGCAGCGTGATGCGTAATCTATTATTTCACAAACGCGTGACGCGTGATTTACCCTGTAGATTTCCGTGATAGGTCAAGTTTCTTTGACATGATTTGTGAAACTAGACGGACAGACATTTCAAATTGGTAGCCGTAAGACCATTTTCTGGTCGCATGGTCCTTCTAGTTCAAACAGCTCTCTTTTCCAGTCTCCTACCGTTATCGAAAACGTGTAATTGTATACTGGAATGGTCGTAAATTTTCGTCTTATTTCAAAGCAATTACTAAAAATGCTAGAATTCCTTGGGCATTTAGTTAAGCATAAAATGGTGCAGGCCAGTACACTTACTGTTAAAGCTACTTTTCAATACGTTCTTCCGCAAGCAGCGCAACCGATCGCCTACCCAAACTCAACTGTAGCTTTGGTCATGAATTATAAGTTACGCCTCACTCGAATAAATTTACTGAAAAAGTTGATGTGCGATCTAAGACATCTAATTGACGAAAAAGAATGCTTGATACAGTATACGCTAATTCATTCAATGGATTTCTGGTTACTGCAGTTGAGCCTCGTTTACATGTACGTGATGCGTGATGGCTTAAGTTTTTTTCCTTTGTGCGGAGTGGGTGGGTGAGTATATCAAGGACTTGTAATTCTTTTCTTATCAAAGCATACCGGCCTAGATAGTCGTTTTACCTGTTGACCAGGCATAAGGTATAAATAAGAGTCCATTACCCAAGAGTAATTAAGAATCTAGTATCAAGTTTGTCCCCATCAGCGTCAGTGTTATTTAAAACCATGTTTTGCGGGAAAATAAAGAATAGACCAAATGTTGTACCCAATTCAAATCTCCCGGGGTTATGATTCTTTGTGCATTTTATTTGCATCAAATTATAGCATTCACATTTAAATGATGTGGAAATACCTGGAACAAAACGTTTTATTCCCAAAGGATTTGAATTGAGTACAACATCGAGTTAGGCGATTTGGTCTATTGTTTGCTTCACTGCAAAATTTGGTTTTTAAAAAAAACTGTTTTCTCCCGCTGATTGGGATAAGGTCAATGGATAAATCTCGGTGTATAGCTGTTTTTTATGGTAATAACATGTGATTGTATCTAAATGGAAGAAAGGGAAGCTTCCGCTGAAAGCTGGAAGCTTCCCCTTCTCCCCTTCTCTTCTTCTCTGCGAGACCATATTAAAAATCACTGTTCCTCTTTTCTCTGTAGCCTTCATAACATCGCTGCTGATCTCGCAATCGAGGCCTCAAGTTTGTTCGTGACTGGCATTCGAGAAGCAGTCGGAGATGTTATTTTTGCTAAATTCTTAAACATGAACTCAGCGAGAAGCTTGGCGCTTGTCATAGATGTATCAGGAAGCATGAGTGGTGAGTTTTAGTCCCTCAATCTAGTCTAAGAAAGTCTAACTTTCAATCGCAATGAATAGGACGTTTTCAACCAACCTCTAGAGACACCAATAACAATAGAGAAATGTACGACGTCCGGGTGACGAACAAACGAAGCTAATGAGAGATCTTTTGTTTTCGTTCACCAACATGGCGGCGATGACGTCACCTGAAAACCTCCTATACAGGTTTGTTTAAGTAATTCGGACCAGACGTTGCCGCGATTTCAAAGAAAAGATCACATGTTTACAAAAAAACACTCCTTAGTGCATCCAGGAGCGCATGAATAGGACTTGCCTCTCCCATACAAGCCCTATGAGTCAACCTTTGCTGGTATCTTTCTATTTTTAGAACGCCACGAGTTCTTCGGCTCTGTACACACTGTTTAGAATGGCCAATCAGAATAAAGTTATTGTGGAATAAAAACAAAAATAGAAAAAACAATGTATGCAAATTGTGCAAATTGATGTAAATTGTTGTAAATGTGAGTCCCCTGCTGAAGGATTAGTTCTAAAAATAGAAAGATACGCGCAAAGGTTGACTCAAGGATATAATGCATTGGGAGGCTCCTAGTCATTGGCTCCAGGTGCATCTTATTATGTGTGGTTGATCTTTTCCTTTTTTTTTCTATACGCGAGTGTTCATGTTTCCATTTTTAGTGTTAACGCTTACTGACTACTATTTAATCAACCATAGTTAAGGACAAGAAATGTATCTTAATGTCGAGGGGCGACTCGGGATACTTCTGCGAAAAAAAATTCGCAGGACTCGAACCAGTCCTACAACCTTCCGATTACCAGCTCGGATGCTCTATAACTGATCTATTAAAGTTGTCAAATGACTCCAAAAGGAAACTCTTCTTCCAACAACATATAAGACATGTTATATTAGACTTGAAGCAAACCCCTTTTCTCTCCCCTTCCACACCAGTCCATAGGACCCGCTCGAAGTCTATGCTATCACACATTTATCCCAAATCCTATCTTTTGAGAAGCTGGTTGAGATGAGGGTATATACACGTTTTCCAACATCATAATTTTCTTGTTCGTGGAAGATCCCGTTATCCCAAGGAATAACACGAGTGCGCTGCCCATATACCCACCGTAAATGATGCTTCTTCTTTTTTTAAGAAAATTCTGTTGTTAATGTTATCCCGCGGCATTTCCATTGTTCTCTCGGGTGTACGGTGGGGTTCTGAATATACTTCTTGGTGACCCCTTTCGGCGTCGCCTATTTTTGATGAGAAATTGCAATGGAAACAGTCATGCCTGAAATAAAACGACTAATGAACTTGACAAGAAAAGGAAGGGAACAAAATAAACTGTATGGAATGCAACTGCCTTATTTTTAGCTTTTCCGTATTTTCGTATTTACTATAGAGTTTTTAGTGCATTTTTGTCTTTTCTTGTTTGTTTCTGAACTGTATTAGATGAAATCAATGAAGTGAAGAGAATATCCATCAATTTCGTAAAAGACACGTTAAAAGAGAAGGGAATCTCCTTTACCTACATTCTCGTGCCGTTTAGCGATCCAGGTGAGTGGTTTTTCTTTTCTCTTGCATCACAAAAGCTTTATGTTGCCACATTAATTTACAGGAAAATGTCGTTCATTCTGTCGAGGAGATAACCCTCCAAATAGTCAGCTCACAACTCGTTTGATTCGTTTTCCTGTCTCACGTTCCAGCAATGTAACACCACAGTTTCCCAAGTAATAACATGGATGACAAATCACTCCTTAATTTTGGCGCTAAATTTCGGTGTTAATTTATCATTCACATGTGAAATTACAATGTTGCCATGGCAACTTTTTCGTAAGATGCCAAAATGGCATCTTATGAACTCAATTTGTCACCAATGATATTAATAGCTAATCAAATTATTTTAGACAAAACGTGCGTGAAATTATTCCATAATCGTTTCACTCGTCACCATTTGATTACCCATACAAACTAGCCCCCACATTAATTTACAGACTGCACTGCCATTGTTTCATTCACTGTAATTATCAAAGCAAAGGAAAAACACAGTTAAATTATGCACAGCCTTCGAAGTGCCTCCAGTCCACTGGGTTATGCATTGCTGATCAGGGCGAAACAGTTGTCCATGGCTGGTCATAGCTGCCACCGCCGGCTTAAAATGACTGGGCCTAAGAGCAAGGTATAGTGTATTCTTTTAATAACTTTCCTTGGGTACGTTACAGAGGTGGGTCCAGTAACAGTGACGAATGATGCTCAAGAAGTAATTGACGCAGTTAACAACTTAGCAGCAAATGGAGGTGGAGACTGCCCTGAGCTAGGAATGGCTGGTCTTTACCAGGCCTTGCTCCGATGCCTTCCTGAGTCTGTCATCGTCTTCTTTTCCGATGCCGACTCCAAAGACGAACACCGTAAAAACGAAGTCTCGTCCCTGGCGAAGGAAAAGAAAGTCAAGCTCCTTTTCCGGTTAACTGGTAAGTGTGCAAGACGTAAGAAGCGTCATGCTCATCAGACAGCGGTTCTCGAAGGCAATCAGCGAACAAGAAGAAGTTTGCAAGGTCAAGCTTTGTACCAGGATCTCGCGACCCAGACAGGGGGGCAAGTTCTTTTAACCAGCAAAGAAAGTGTGGCTGATGTTGTCAAGCTGATTGATCCCGGAAGTCCGACTAACTCGTCCTTTGATCTTAAAGAAGTCGAGTTATTAAACGTGGAGGAGAGGAGGGGTCAGCACTTTAGTGGAAAGACGTATTTCATAGATATTGATAGCACGTTGGAAAGACTGGTTCTCGTATTGTCAGCTGCTAGCTCGCCAAACATGGAATTGAAGAGTGAAAAAGGTATTTTTAGTTTCCAATCAAAAAGCCAAAACACTGGCTATTAAATTGAAAACAGGGAAGGACTCGAAGACATACAAGGACTAGCTAGGTTATTTTGAAATGAAAATGAGACCCTGACGTCGGATGAGGTATCTGAAGAAAGCGGCTCAAAAAAGTTGTCTTTGCAATTACGATTGCGTGCAATCAGTGACAGGTTTGCTCACATCTTCACGCGTTTTTATCTCCGCTTAGGACTCGAGTCCAACTCCTTTTCCGTTGCTCGAAAAACGGCAGCCCTTAAGCAAACAAGCAACAATAACTTCAAGGCGGTTATTTGTATTACTCGAATAAAGGAAGTGCTGAGTCCTAAAATGATAAAACATCCAAGCCTTTTCAACAAACAAAAAATGCCGAGCGGAAGAGAACAAGTTCCCCCTTCCCACCCCACTCCACCCCAATTGCAATAGGCTCTACCAATGCAAATAGCTCTCGACAGCAGCCACAATGCCGGGTATATTGGTTTTGTGTTTTGCTTCTTCTTCTTTTTTTTTTTTCAGGAAAACCCACTTTCCTGAAAAAAGTCCTGTCTTCATCAAATAAACTTCTCATATACGAAGTAACTAACTTAATTAGCGGCTCACTAAAGATCTTAGTTTCGTGCAATGGTCCCTATACCCTGCAAGCATCGGGGTCCAGTCCCCTCGACTTTACTTACCAACTGTTGGACGTAGAGGACTTGGAACGGGGAGCCACAAGGCGAGTTGTTGGAAATCCTCTAAGAGGTAAGACAAACAATGCACTTTTTCTTTCAAGGCAAATACGTATCAAGAGTTTTCAGAGTATTAATCAATCAGAAAGGAAAATAAAAACCTTGAACTTGACGTTTCGTATGCTTTAACAGACATTTCGGATCAGAAAGTAATTTTGACAGCTATTTGGGTTTTTTGTTTTTGGACATCATGCCCTCTCGCCCCGTCATATGACAATGACGCAGGAATGTTAGACCATTGGACGGGTGAACGCGGAGGTTAGCCTCTAATCAGGCAATTGTATCGACTCTCTTTTGAGGTGTCGACGCTTCTCAGTTCTATCATAGATCGATGTGCATTTTACATATTAACACCATGTTCAATAGCCTCTTAACAGGGTGTAGCAATTTAACAAGATTATAAGGACTTGTGTACGACTAGTTTCTACTTAAAGATGAAATAAATATCTTATATTGCAATTTCCCCTCCCCACTCCTTCAAAACAATTTTGAGACATGACTGCCATGGCCTGAAAAGGAGAGAGCGCATTTGCTGGCCTCTTAGGAGGTTATGGTAAGGATAAAAATTGATGATGTCTTTAACCTTTTTTTTTTCCGTGCCCAATTGTAGGTTCGCAATGCGTATAAAGATTTAAAGGAGCGTAACAGTTGCTTCTTTAAATTACACGAAAGTAACATATGTACTTTTGATTCGTAATCATCTAAATCGTCCTAATGTTTTTATTTGGTTGTATTAGGTCAGACATTGCTGCTTACGATGGATTTCGTTGGTAAAGGTATTGAACAAGTGATCAGTTTAACACTCCTAGGCATAAACGGAACAGACCTCGAAACATTCAGCATCACCGAAGGACGAGG
>NC_090888.1:43502178-43517178 GCF_036669925.1 Montipora capricornis | reverse complement strand
GAAGTATCGAAACTATTTCTAAATTGCCTATCAAGACGAAGATGTCTTTCCCAGAAAACTGGCAAAGAAAGAGGCCCACAATCCGAGAACGAACCAAGTTTATGCTGAACAACGATCTTTTCACCGATGTGAAGTTTGTAGTTCGTAAATCTAACAGTGATTTCGAAAGTGAAAGTAAGCAAGTTATTCCAGCTCACAAGTTTGTGTTGTCGAAACTAGTGGCTGCATTGAACTGCCTGACTGTGAATACAACAGTCTGCTGGAGTTGTTTCGTTTCATGTACAGCGATGAAGTGAATTTAAGCGGAAGCAATGTTATGAAGGTCTTTTATTTAGCGAAGAAATACATGGTGCCTTCCCTGGTTGATAAATGCAGCGAATATGTGCAAAGTAATTTACATCCATCAAATGTCCTCAGCATCCTTCCATTGGCTAAAAAGTACGACGACAAAGCCTAGGTAGATCGATGTTGGAAAGTGATCGACACAGAGTCGGAAGAAGTCGTGACGTCAGATGGATTTGCGACAATTAAACGCTCCTTTCTTGAGGAAATCATCTCAAGAGACACTCTTATCATGAAAGAGATCGACCTGTTTAAAGCTGTTCACTTGTGGGCGACAAAGCAATGCAAAATGCAAGGCTTAGAAGCGAATGGTGAAGCAAAAAGAGGGATTCTTGGGGAAGCAGTAGTTAAAAAAATCCGCTTTCCCTTGATGAAACAACAAGAATTTGCAACCGTTGTCCTTGATAAAAAAATCCTAACTCAAGACGAAGTAATCAACCTCGTTAAGTTCTTCAATTCAGCATTGGGGACCACCCCAGTGGGATTTCCAGAGACAAAGCGGTCAGGTTTATACCCAGTGTTTTGCACTTGTGATAGATTTAACAACGTAAGTCATGGTTGGGGTTACGAAGGGCCCGGAAAGGACTGTCTTATTTTTAGCGTGAATAACAACATCAAGTTGCATGGAATGTGTTTATTTGGCAGTATGAGCAACTACTATCACGTTAAATTAGTGATCAAGGATCTTCACAGCCACTCCACTGTTAAAACCAAGACGGATAGCTTTAGGTCAAAGCAAATGGAATACAAATTTGGTATTTACTTTGGGTTTGAAATTGTTTTTGACACGCCACTTGATGTAAAGAAAAACACCGATTATCAAATCGAAGCAGAAATCTCTGGGCCCTCCTCTGGCAAGGGAGTGAACGGCCTTTCTGTGGTTGACGTGTCTGGCGTGCAGTTTACATTAAAGGAAAGTGCAGCGGACTATAACGGAACATGTCCTTCCCGTGGGCAATTTCCCCGATTTGTGTTTTCTTTGTAAGATTTTTTAAATTGCTTGTTCCGCTACATCTGACAGTCATAAAACAGCGTTTTCAAACTATCAATCATTAGCAAAAATGTACACAATTGCCACAAGTCTGATCCTAAAGTAACACATGAAATTCGCAGACTTGTAACACATTTTGACGTGTATAGTATAACGTAAGTACCATGAATCACATTGTTCATTATACTATTCGGCCTGTTTGTAAAAAACCGACAACTTGCTCTTAAAAAGCCTATGAGAGGGCTTAGGTGGATTAAATAATGCAAGTACTGACACTTAATTTTTAAAAAAGTAGTTCAAAAATGATGATGTTAAGGTGCTAAATTAGACGACCTCACCATTTTTTAGGCTAAGTAATGTAGATTTTTCGACACTCAATTCATGACTGAACAAAATAAGCTTTCAAAAGAAATTTGAATTTCTTCAAAGTTATTCTGAATTCTTTCTCTAGCTGCTAGTAGAGGTGATTATATCCTTAATAAATCATAATTAATAAGTTTAACTCATCCGTTTATTTCTCCGAAGTATTCACAGCTATCACCAATTCACTCAGTATAGGTTGTACACAAGTTGGGTATTTGCGTTTTCTAGAACTTATTTATGTTGCCCATCACGTCAGGGGCGTATCCAGAATTCTTCTTAGGAGGGGGTTCACTACTAAGGAATGGCGTAGCTGACTGCTGACGTTTTTTTTTTTTGGCAGAATGGCAGTTGACAGTATTAAGAAACAGTAGGTCACGTCAGGGGAAAGGAGCGCTCCCCCTGCACCCTCCCCCAGATCCGCCCGTGCACGTCTTGTATTACAAGCACAGTTATCCATTTAATCAAATTCCTGTGTTAGTTCGTTGAATGAAAAATTCCTAATTTCCTTATCTTGTAAGATAATGCACCTGCCTAGTTCCCAGCAAAGCTATATCATATGACGTTTGTCTAGCGTTTAATTGTTACATTTTTCTTCTAAAGACACTTACATGGTTGTAAATGTCAGAGTAGTCCGCTGTATATACGAATCGTAAGATCAGTGGATGTACTGAGCTTCAAGCATAGAGAGGTTAAAGAGATAAATAAAATTCATCCAACTTTAACATATCAACTTCATCAGTGTTCCAACTATTACTGAACTTCGTTACGGTGCAATAAATTTAGACATTAAGAGCAGAATGCTTTGTCAAAACGCTCTATTATTCTGTTCAGATTTTTTTCGCTCTCTAATTGTCAAATTTGTCTCACAGGAAAAAGCTGCTTGAACCATTCTGGACTTGGTAGACACCATTATTCGAAAACGTAGTTTGTCCAATCAGTTTTCCAGGAAAATTACCCGTCAAAAACCTAAAAGATTCTTCAAGTAACTTTAAAATCAAAGAAGAGACGGATTACGAATGCAGGAGGACAGGGAGAGTGTTAGAAAAAAACGCGCCGAAGTTTACAAGGTAAGGTAAAGTCTACATATGAGCCAATTGGCCGATCAGGCCAGAGATTATCCCGGTTTCATTAGCATGAAGCGACTAGGAGTATTTCTACTCCCCCTGGATGGGATGCCAGTCCATCACAGGGTTTCCCCCAGCATTAAATTCGCCGGTACCCATTTATACACATGGGAGGAAAGAGGCACCGTGTGAGTAAAGTGTATTGCCCACGAATACAACACAATTAACGTTCCCGGCCAGGGCCCGAACCGGGACCTATAGCTCCGGAGGTGAGTTGTGTTTCTGGGTACTGCTTAATTAAATCATTTCTTCACCTTCCCCTATACAAAAATTCATTGCCTAACTAGTGAATTCCACTGTAAATTTCGCGCAAAAAATCGATATCCCATGAATCACGAAGCGATAACTGCAATTTCGGTTCTTCAAGTGAAATTTACTGAGGAATTCACCAGTTGATCAATGAATTTTTCTTGAATCGCACGAGTTTTAAAAGAAAAAAAAAAGCACACTTTTGGCAAGCAAACGGAAAGGAAAGTCATGTCAGAGTAATTGTCAAAAACCAGCGAATAGGAATCACGCTAAAATTAGAAATCAGAGACGAATTAGCTCGTGATGTGACAGATCGTTAGGAAACTTTGTCACTTCAAGGTCAAAAATAGTTTTATTGTTGAACTTTATTCCACTTTATCTATGAGAACGAGATCATTCACATTTTGTTTTTTTCTCAGGCCATTCCTTATGTCCAGAAATGCACCTAATTATATGCACGCCCAATTTTGACATCCGACACGAAGTGTCCCTTTAAGTCCAAGGCTTACTACATCTATTTCCAACAAGGTAAGTATAAAGGTTAGCGTTATTTTTAGGTTTGATAAATACAGCAGTTAATCTTTACTTAAACAGCAGCATTTGTGGGACACTTTTTGACATTAATTTCCGAGACACGAGTGATGTTGAAGTTGGCCAGAAGACCAAGGGGACACTTCGTGACGCTTATTGAAATCAGCGTGCATCTAATTTGGGGCATTTCTGGACATAGGCCATAACAATAAAATGTTTAGTTTCCCATCGCTCCGTCTCTTGTGATGGTGGGTCGGTCGGTCAGTCGTTTCTTTGTTGGAGGTACTTGTGTCTATTTAGTCTGGAATGACCTTTTTATGGCGTTTTTTGATACCGAATTAGTGAACACGTGTGTCCGCCGTTTTGAAAACTCTTCGTATCCAGTTGTGATATTTTAGCTTTTGAACCCTCCCCTAGCTGACATCGACCTTTTGTCGTTTGACGGAAATTCTCTTATTAGAGTTTGTAAAATACGTATGAAAGGTGAAGTGAACCATGTAATAGTCACATTAATGGAAAATTCACAGAGAATGACTTCGTGTAGGCATTCGCATTAGTACCACATGGCACCTGTTCGCTGAGCTTGAACCGTGCGATATCCATTGTACGATACATTTCAAAGGAGAAGTGATCTATGTTATAGTTCCATTTATCGCAAGTTCACCTTGAGTAACCTTGTTAAGGCATTCACCATTTGTGGTGTTATCTAGTCAAGGCGCTTTACAGCTTTAAGACCAGCCAGAGAGCGGTCTGCAATCCTCAATAG
Organism: Montipora capricornis; assembly: GCF_036669925.1. Lineage (NCBI taxonomy): Eukaryota > Metazoa > Cnidaria > Anthozoa > Scleractinia > Acroporidae > Montipora > Montipora capricornis. The sequence goes on along the minus strand of NC_090888.1, from coordinate 43,512,812 downwards.
GAGAAAGTGTATAATAATAATCATTTGCATAATACGTCGTAAAGGCATCCATAAAAGCAGACCTGGGATGCGATCGCCCTGAGGTAAACCTTGATAGCTGAGCATTGAGAGCTTTGGTAACCAAATCAGTACTTAATGAAAAAATGTCTGGTAAAGCCTATCAAACAGCTCAGGGTTAAGATGCCATTTATGACGTGATTGATGCTTTCCAGACAGAGTCTGCATCTACGTTAGCAGAGTCTGCAGTAGCCTGCTTTTAGCTTCAGTTAGATCATGTTCGAGGCAAGTGGCTGCAGTGTGGGCACTTTACAGCCTCAAGACCAGCCAGAGAGTGGTCTGCTATCTTCAAAATCAAGCCATTTTGTGGCCGGTCTCAAACATCTCAAGGGCAGTTTTTCCGACTTACGCTGCCTATCAATTTGATACTAATCATTCCTGTCAGACTGACGACGTTAATGGTGATAACAGTCCATCTCTTGTTATATATAGTAAAGGATATTGAGGCTCTCGCAGTTCAAGTGAGTGAAGTGCCCTTATCGATCGTTTTGACTCTCAGGAGACAGAAGTGCGGGACCGTAGCAGCCAGTTGGTTCTTGTCACTGCTCTCAAGGATCCAAAAGTCATTGAAAATAGTGGCAGAGATTGCGATAAAATTATGTCTGTAGGTAATCCGCCAGGAAAAAATTGAGACAATAACGAAATGCCATGCACTGCACACCAAAGAATGTCACTTGAATTTATTGACACCAATGTGTGAACATAGTATCTTGAATAAAATCCCCGGTAATGCTTATGGTGTTAAGTTTTTGATCTACACGTGCTACATTGTTAGCCTCCATTTATAGCCAACCGGAAGTTGCGGGTTCGTTGCTTTACACTCTAGGCTACGGAACTTTAAACGTCATGCTTAGATGGTCTAGCTTTGGCTCTGACTGCTAACGATGAGTTGAATCAGAGGTGTAGGGATGACATGAAACTTCATTTTACAATGAATTTGCCTGGGGTTCATACAGATCTCAGTCTAATCGTGTTGATGAGGTTCTATTTCGTGGAGAAACTGCTAAAAGAGTTAGCATAATAGCAGAATTTAAAAGAACTACAACTACGTTTGTTTCCAGTTAGTATGAGTTTATAACTATACACAGTGTCCCCGATTAGTGCCCTGGCGCTAAAGAATTTGTCACTTGAATAAAGTTCATTTTAATAAGGAGAAGGTTTGCAAATATCCATCCTCAAGTCAGACCAAGGTTTAACTCTTATTCTGCTTGAGGCAGTTTTCCGGAAAGGTAGCGGTCGGTGCTTCCGAAATCGTGGTACCCAGTGAGGTTGTGTTACTTCCCCACTTGTTCAGCCTTTCTGTAATGTGGTCTAGCCAGACAGGCCAAGGTCCTTTCCCGAGGCAAACAATAATTTTGGTATGTATGTCCAGATGAGGAAGTCATCGGTTTGTTAAGCAACCAGCCACCCTTAATGGCGGGACAGACTGAAAATTGCTTTCTCTGAGTAGCTGAAGGTCACCTCAAATCCAGAAATCTTGGACTATGTAGAACGTTGTCACATAAACTTTACAGGTGATCCTTCTGAGGATAGTTTTTCTCGGGCGACACATTTTTAATGTTCATCAGCAGTTTGGTATGTCTAAGGACGTTTTTCAAGCTGGAAGAACTTGGTGTGGTCCGCGATTGCTGCATCGTATCAACAAAATGACCTGTTGTTCCAGATCAAATTCCATATCACACCTATGCACAATACCCTATTGTTTGGAGCCGCGGCAACGCAATTTTGTCGGAAGTTGACGAAATCGATTCCTTGCCATCCGAAGAATATCGGCGAGTCAGGGAAGCTGTTTCAGGGGAGAGGGGAGGGCAAAATCGCGTTTCAGCATGATATAGTGGAGACGGGTAAGAGTACAGGAAGGGCTTTTTCATCTTTTCGAGCATGTCCAGTGAAACGAAAAGGGAAATTTCTTGCTCGTACATGTGAATCTCACACAATGTAAGGAGCCTGGACTTTATTTAGCTGACTTGTAACGGAATTCTGCTGAATTCTCAGATTGTAAGTCTTTTCCCGAATACGCCTTATTTTAGCCTTGCAAACCTTGATTAGAGAAGGCTTGCGCAACTTTTAAACAAGATCGAGCACAAAGACTATCTTAAATTTTGACAACATGACTGTTGTTGCACTCGTGCGTTTTTCCAACGATGACTAACCTTAAACAAAGCGATTGCTTTTAATAGAATATCAAGTGTTTTTATTAAATGAAACAAAAAAGCAATCGTCCTTAAGCCGAATTAAAATATTAGATACGATATTTTTATAACCAAAGGTAATATCCTAGCAGCAATTACCCACCATATTCTTGAGAACGAATCAAAGCAACTACCGAAGCGCGCACAAACCGAGATCGCTTGAAACTTGACAAAAACTCATTTGGGCAAGGAAGTGAGAAAATAGCCATCTATTGTTTTGCCTATCTGTAAAAAAGTAATACCGCCTTTTGATATTATGCGAACTCAAACTAGATTACTAGCAAATTTTACCGAACATAAACGAGCGGAATTGATAGAAGTTTCGCTGAGATTTCTGCGGAAAAAAGGTGATTCATTCCGGGACGGAAGTGGTCCCTGGTTGAGTTTCGTTTTGGTTTCTGGTCATTTCGCGGCAACTGTTTGCATGCTCGCTGAATGAAATGTGTTCAACACAGAATGAATGACCATGATTTCCTCCCGGTCCACAGCACCGGGATTAAAAATCGATGTAAATACTTTACGCAGTTATATCCAACATTTTCTTAGCATCACTATGATTGACTAGTGGTGATTGAAAATTTGGTGCTCATTCGAATGTCTCACGTTTAACACTTTTCCGCCGCCATGAGTTCAGTGCAGAACAAGCCTCTTTTTTTTATACGCAAACATCCTAGTGTTTGTATTGTATTCCAAACATAAGCATGAATGATTTCGTTCTTTAAAATTGTCACATTTCCCCGAACAGCGAAATTCCGCAGGAAAACAAGTTTCGATGAAGGTGTCAAGTTAAGATTTCAAAAATCATGCTTGGATTTTCATGCGCCATCTTGTTTCTCCGGTCAACTAAAATGAATCATCTCGGGATTAAACTTATCCCACGGCATTCGATGTCTTGACCGTCCCCCCCCTTACTATCCAATGACCCGGCTCAAACAAAATGTAACCGCAACCTCCTCCCCCGAGTGGAGTTTGACATCAGTATCCTCTCTCCGAATATTCAAATTTCCCGCTGATGTGGCAATCGGCGATTTTGAATTTCCCTCGTGAATTAATCTTTATTTAGGTGCTAAGGCTATTGTTTCAAAACTTCCTTTTAAGGCAATATTTGCAACACCAAACAAAAGCTATTGTCTTTGAATTTGATCCACTTTTTTTAGGGGAATGCCTGGCGCCTATTTTAACAAATTGGGTGGATGGTTCCCATAGATCTATTTTTTATTTTGAGAACTGCAATGCAGCTGTTCGCTTTCGGCATTTTAATTTGGATGCAGTCAACGCAGTCCTCATTTTGCTTACCCCGAGGGGAGCTTATTTGGCCTTCTTAGTTTTTTAAACTTGTCTATTATGCTTGTCCCGTTGCCTTAGAGGACAGGAAATTCCTTACTTGAAGTTTCTTTTAATTAGCAGCTCTATGAATTTAAGTCCTTACCCATGAGTTTGACTTCTGTGTTCCCGGGGATTTTCACGAAGGTTATGAAACATTCCCTGGCGGTCCTTAGGCGTAAGGAACTTTCTGTGAGTATGTTTCTCTGGTACTTTTTCTTTATTTGCAGGGTAAGGATGTTCTTGGTTGCTTTCACGCTATGTGAGAGTCAGTCCAATTATCATTAAAACTGTTTTGACCTCCACAAAGGGAATCACTTTCTTGGTTCTCACTCTAGATTATGACTTGATGAGGGTGTATTTATCCGATAAAAGAAAGGAAAGCTGAAATTCTTGTTCAGAAGTTCTCAGTGTTAAGGAGTTTACTATTCACTTCGTTGTTCAGGTTATCGGAAAGGTATTGTCTTCACTACCAGGAGTTCAATTTGAGAATTATGTTACCGTCATTTAAGACGGGATAAAATTCTAGCCTTGGCCCATAATACAAGGGGTTATGATGCCCTTGTGTCTTTATTTTGCTCAGCTAGGGCACTGAGTTACAAATGTATGCTGAGAATGTCCACCAGGCGTTTCGTTACATTGATCATCCACTGGTGGTTTATATGTTTCAAAGTGATGCCAGTGCTAGTGGCTAGGGCATTACTTTATTTCATCCAGTAACATGAAGCATAGTATTTGGCCCTTATTAAAACCAAGTCAAAACGTAAATGCTCGAATCCTCTAACCATTGTTTTTCTTTTATCAAGTGGGGTCCAGTTGGTGGGGGGGGGGGGGGGGGGTCCATGTTTTGTACAATCCCTGCTCAAGACCTATCAAAATCTCCCTTCAATTCCACGCACGAACCATCGTTAAATTACCGCAAGCATACTTGAACATCTCCCTTCCCCTCGGCAGCTTTTCTATTATTTAGGTAAACTAGTGATACTATTAAATCCCCTCAAGGGGATGCTTAATGATCATTTCATTGAAATTTAAACTCACAACATCAGAGGTAATAAAAGTTATTTCGAGGTGAACCAAGCCATTAGTCCCGACAACATCCCCGGCAGATCGTGAAAGGAAACTGCGTCTAACATTATCCGATCCTTTTTCACTCTTCTCAACCTAACACTGTCATTGGGGAAATTTCCTGATCAGTAGCAGTTTGATCTGTCCCGGTTCACAAAATGAAGACCCCACTGTGGCCAAGAGTTACCGTTCAATTTCATTATTATGTATTACCTTTAAATTTCTAGAAAGATGTGTTTGACCTTCAATTTGGCTATCGAGACTTCTTTCACCAAATGAAGGTAAACGAAAGACAGCGAAATTCATGCAAACTCAATCAAGTTCCTCATGCAAAACAAAATTATTTGAAATGTTATTTTTATCGAAGCCTGTCCTAGTGAGGTGTAAAAAGCTTATAAAACTCTTTCTAATTACCTTTCGAATAGAGGGGTGGAAATTGATGGGGGAAGGCGTGGGGGGCGGGGCACTCCCATATAAAATGGACGGGGGTGCTCGTCGTACCTTTTAGGAGAAAAAAAAAGGCGGTTTTGGTACCTCTTAGGGTGTTTAACCACAAAAGGCCCACCGCGGGAGCTTTAGGGGTACTCTTTAGGGGATTCGGCCGCGAAATCATGACAGGAGACATTTGACAATTGACTATTTTTAATTTTGTCTAATTTTGTCTTAGGCCGGTGTGAAAGAAAAAAATTATGCCATGCCCACTTACCAATAGGGGTTCTTTTCAAATTTCCGACGAGCACCCGCGTCCATTTTATATGGGAGTCTCCGCCCCCCCCCCCCCTCCCCCCCCCCCCCCCCCCCCCCCCCCCCCCCCCCAGATTGGCAGAATCGATTAATCAATTTATATTGTCCATACCTTTATACGCAATACGCAATAGGAGACCTCCACGCACTGCTTCCCTGCTCACTCGTGCGTAGCATTTCACTTAAATTGTCTTATTTCTTTTCTGAAAATTTTCTGTAATTTCGAATAATATAGGGATGTAAATAAGTTTACTGATTCCATCGTGACGTTTTTGCCAGAGCATTCACAACTTGGGAAACCTGATAGTCTGTAAAGCGCTTTCTATCAGTATTTTGACGTCCGTTATTTCTGTTGTTCAGTAGTTATTTTAATCAGCGAGATACTCTTTTTTAACTCTTGTCTGGGTTTAATTATGGACTTAATAATCTCTTCACGTTTCACAGCATCGCAATCACAAGACATTAAATGGACTGTTCATCAGAAAGCATCCGTAAGAGCGTGACTAGCGTGACGTGTGTCTCAGCTGAAATTTCTGTACACACTTCACGCTGCTAAGTATCGGCTTGACGGACACAGAAGAGGAAGCGAAGTATCGAAACTATTTCTAAATTCCCTATCAAGACGAAGATGTCTTCGCCAGAAAAATGGCAAACAAAGAGGCCCACAATCCGAGAACGAACCAGGTTTATGCTGAACAACGATCTTTTCAGCGATGTGAAGTTTGTGGTTCGTATATCTAACAGCGATGACGAAAGTGAAAGCAAACAAGTTATTCCAGCTCACAAGTTTGTGTTGTCGATTAGTAGTCCTGTGTTTGAAGCCATGTTTTACGGTGAGCTAGCGGAAACTAGTGGCTGCATTGAACTGCCTGACTGTGAATACAACAGTCTGTTGGAGTTGTTTCGTTTCATGTACAGCGATGAAGTGAATTTAAGCGGAAGCAATGTTATGGAGGTCTTTTATTTGGCGAGGAAATATATGGTGCCTTCACTGGTTGATAAATGCAGCAAATATGTGCAAAATAATTTACAGCCATCAAATGTCCTCAGCATCCTTCCATTGGCTAAAAAGTACGACGACAAAGCCTTGGTAGATCGATGTTGGAAAGTGATCGACACACAGTCGGAAGAAGTCGTGACGTCAGATGGATTTGCGACAATTCAACGCTCCTTCCTTGAGGCAATCATCTCAAGAGGCACTCTTACCATGAAAGAGATCGACCTGTTTAAAGCTGTTCACTTGTGGGCGACAAAGCAATGCAAAATGCAAGACTTAGAAGCGAATGGTGAAGCAAAAAGAGGGGTTCTTGGGGAAGCAGTAGTTAAAAAAATTCGCTTTCCCTTGATGAAACAACAAGAATTTGCAACCGTTGTCCTTGATAAAAAAATCCTAACTCAAGACGAAGTAATCAACCTCGTTAAGTTCTTCAATTCAGCATTGGGGACCACCCCAGTGGGATTTCCAGAGACAAAGCGGTCAGGTTTATACCCAGTGTTTCGCACTTGTGATAGATTTAACAACGTAAGTCATGGTTGGGGTTACGAAGGGCCCGGAAAGGACTGTCTTATATTTAGAGTGAATAACAACATCAAGTTGCATGGAATGTGTTTATTTGGCAGTATGAACAACGACTATCACGTTGAATTAGTGATCAAGGATCTTCACACCCATTCCACTGTGAAAACCAAGACAGATAGATTTAGGTCACAGCAAATGGAATGCAAATTTGGTATTTACTTTGGGTTTGAAATTGCTTTTGACACACCACTTGATGTGAAGAAAAACACCGATTATGAAATCGAATCACAGATCTCTGGGCCACTCTCTGGCAATGGATGCAACGGTCTTTCTTTGGTTGACGTGTCCAATGTGCAGTTTACATTTAAGAAAAGTACAGCGAACGGCAACGGAACATGTCCTTCCTATGGTCAATTTCCCCGATTTTTGTTTTCTTTGTAAGATTTGTTTTAATTGCTTGTTCCGCTACATCTGACAGTCATAAAACAGCGTTTTCAAACTATCAATCATTAGCAAAAATGTACACAATTGCCACAAGTCTGACCCTAAAAGTAATACATGAAATTCGGAGACTTGTGACACATTGTGACGTGTATAATATGTACCATGAATCACATTGTTCATTACATTATTCGACCTGCATGTGAAAACCGACAACTTGCTCTTAAAAAGCCTATGAGAGGGCTTAGGTGGGTTAAATAATGCAAGTACTGACACTTAATTTTTAAAAAAGTCGTTCAAAAATGATGAAGTTAAGGTGCTAATCCAGTCAACCTCACCATTTTTTAGGCCAAGTAATGTAGATTTTTCGACACTCAATTCATGACTGAACAAAGTAAGCTTTCAAAAGAAATTTGAATTTCTTCAAAGTTATTCTGAATTCTTTCTCTAGCTGCTAGTGGAGGTGATTATGTCCTTATTAAATCATAATTAATAAGTTTAACTCATCCGTTTATTTCTCCGAAGTATTCACAGCTATCACCAATTCACTTATAGGTTGTACAAAAGTTGGGTATTTGCTTTTTCTAGAACCTACTTATGTTGCCAATCACGTCAGGGGCGGATCCAGAATTCTTCTTAGGAGGGGGTGCACTACTAAGGAATGGCGTAGCTGACTGGTGACGTTCAGTGGATGTACTGAGCTTCAAGCAGAGAAAAGTTAAAGGGATAAATAAAATTCATCCAATTCAACTTATCAACTTCATCAGTGTTCCAACTATTACTGAACTTCGTTACGGCGCAACAAATTTAGACATTAAGAGCACAATGCTTTGTCAAAACGCTCTATTATTCTGTTCATATTTTTTTTGCTCTCTAATTGTCAAATTTGTCTCACAGGAAAAAGCTGCTTGAACCATTCTGCTCTTGGTAAACACCATTATTCGAAAACCTAATTTGTTCAATCAGTTTTCCAGGAACATTACCTCGTGTCAGCCTAAAACACCCACCACATTTTTTTATCTGCGATGGCTTTAAAGTGCTTTCATTTACAACACCAAACCGGGTAATGACTTGTGTAGCAATCCCCGTTGACTAAGAAGCCTGGGAGGGGCGAAATCTGACTTGATGACGACGTAGTTTTCTTTAGTCGCTGACTCGGTTCCCTTAAGGTCATGCAAGACTATCATCAACGTAAACAAAACTGTCGATACCCTGGTATCTCCACCACTTCAATAATAAAAGTGGCGGAATAACTTAATGAAACTCAAAAATACGACGCCGAAAATAGAGATAGAAGATGGAACTCTAAGTTTTTCTTCGGGCATGATTCAGCAATGAAGCCAATAAAAGGTTCATGTTCGGAAAAAAATGTCCAGGTGGATGATATCCGTTCTTTAGACCAATTAATCTAGACCAACCAAACTGCTCAAAAACACGTTTATTAATTAGGGTATCTATTGCAAGTTCCGATATAATCGCTTTTCAAAATAGAACTTGGTTTAGACCGTATTGGAATACTGAATGACAATAAGCTAACCGTCAGAAACCTAAAAGATTCTTCAAGTAACTTTAAAATCAAAGAAAAGACGGATTACGAATGCAGGAGGACAGGGAGAGTGTTAGAAAAAAACGCGCCGAAGTTTACAAGGTAAGGTAAAGTCTGCATATGAGCCAATTGGCCTATCAGGCCGGAGATTATCTCGGTTTCAGTACCATGAAGCGACTAGGAATATTTCTACTTCCCCTGGATGGGATGCCAGTCCATCACAGAGTTACCCCCAGCATTAATTTTGCCGGTACCCATTTATACACATGGGTGGAAAGAGGCACCGTGTGAGTAAAGTGTATTGCCCACGAATACAACACAATTAAAGTTCCCGGCCAGGGCCGGAACCGGGACCTATAGGATAGCTTTTCTCGGGCGACGCATTTTTAATGTTTATCAACAGTTTGGTATGTCTAAGGACGTTTTTCAAGCGAGAGGAACTTGGTGTGGTCCGCGATCGGTGCATCGTATCAAGAAAAGACCTGTTGTTCCAGATCAAATTCCATATCACACCTATGCACAATACCCTATTGTTTGGAGCCGTGCCAACGGAATTTTGTCGGAAGTTGACGAAGTCGTCGCTACGCAACGCCCTTCTTTGAATTACAACGAGGGGTTAGACAGGGGTGTCCGCTTTCCGGTTTACTCTTATTAATTGCTGTTGAAATTTTAGCAAATTCAATAAGAAATGACCAGACGATAACGGGTATAAATATTAAGGGAAAGGAGTATGAGCTTTCACAATATGCAGACGACACCTCCTGTTTCGTGCTGAGCTTTCACAATATGCAGACGACACCTCCTGTTTCGTGCGAGACATATATTCAGTTGTAAAACTTTTTGAGAAATTAGAGGCTTTTAAAAGTTGTTCGGGATTGGAACTAAACAGATCAAAAACGGAGGCAATGTGGTTGGGAAAAAACAATCCACAATCCACAAATCGCTTTGGCATTAACTGGCCCCTGAAGTGTGTGTGTCTCGGCGTTTGCTTCTCCCGTGACTCGGAAATATCCGTAAAAGATAATTTTGAAAAAAGATTGCTTGCTCTAGAAAAATGTCCTGACATCTGGTCATCACGAGATCTCACACTTTACGGGAAAATAAACATTGTCAAAAATTTAGCTCTTTCAAAGATAGTTTTTATTGCCTCTGTTCTGAGTGTACCCAGTGGATTTGTTGACCAAGTGAGTTAGCTTCTTTCCAGCTTCGTATGGAACCACAAACCGCCTAAAATCAAACATTCCACAATGATTGGTAAGATTAAGGACGGCGGACTTAATATGCCTGACTTTAAAATCATAAATAAATCTTTGAAAGCAGGTTGGGTAAAACGATTTCTCAATCCTCAAACGCAGTCCCGGAAGAAATACCCTTCGATCTATTACAGCACGTAGGTGGCCCTCTGCTGTTCGAATGTAATTTCTCTATAAAAACTTTGCCTGAATTGTCCTTCCTTCCACTTTTTTACCGCGACGTCTTGAATGTTTGGGAAGAGATTATCAAGCACACTCCCACAACAAAAAAAGAAATAGAAAATGAGATCTTCTGGAATAACCACTTTATCACAATCGGCGGAAAATCCATTTTTTATCGACAATGGTATAATGCCGGAGTAAAGAGTGACCTTATCGGATATCCTAGGCGAAGAAGGAAATTTCTTGTCCTTCCCTGAATGTAGGGAAAAGTATAAAATAAAAACAAACTTTCTGCGTTATTTTGGGTTGTGCAACGCCATTGCGAAGTA
>NC_090888.1:43474678-43492178 GCF_036669925.1 Montipora capricornis | reverse complement strand
GGGTACATTTTGATTGTCCGTAAAGCATTTAACGGTTAAACCTGAAAGCTGGTTTACCAAAGAAAGCAGAACAAACTTAACTGCCAAAATCTCTCTCAAAGTAGAGCTAGTCCGCATTTCCTTGTGGGACCAAACACCTGACACTAAATCCAAGCCACACTGCACGAAATAACCACCAAAACCAGAGTCACTGGCATCGGAGTAAACAACACCGTCTGTGCTTGATTTGGGGGACATAACCTTACCATTAATAGAGTCAATACTGTTCAACCAAAAGGACAGTTCATAACGAACCTCAGGGGAGACGTGCAAGGGCTGATCCCAAAAGGATCTGCATTCAATCGCTGCATAGCAGTTTCTTGTAAACAACCTGGTAATATTGCCTACTGCACAAGCCATGGAAATAATTTGCCCTGTAACTGAAGCAAGATCTCTGGCTAAAATTTGGTTATTTTGGAGACAAGAAACGAGGGAAGATTTGAGCTTATGTATGCGAAACTCAGGAATTTGAATTAAACCTTAGCCAAAATCTAAAAATAGATACCAGGAAAACTAACCTCTGAGTAGGTTCCCAAATTAATTTGTCGTCGTTAACTGTGAAACCAGACGAAGCAAGATCATGACGAACTTAATCGCTGAGAATTCTGGACCGCTCTACAAACATATCGCCTCCAATACCGTCATCGAGATAAATTAAAATAAGATCACCCGACCTCTCCAGTATTTAATCAATTGAGGAACTTTGGTGAAGACATAAGGAGCTGAAGTCAAACCAAAAGGCAAAACCTTAAATTCGTAAAATTTCATATCTCCATCAGAAGGAGGCCACTTAAACGACAATAATTTCCTGTGCTCCTCACAGATATCGATGTGGTGATAGGCTGACTTGAGATCAAACGAAAAACAGACATCCCCGAAAGAAACATTTGAAGAACTGTTTTCCAGTCTTCGTACTTGGCAGACTTCTTAACGATAAATTTGTTAAGATGAGATAAATCCAAAATAAGTCATAGTTTGCCTGACGGCTGGACAGCGACATGTAATGGATTGCAAAACTGAGGGTAAACCGGCATCTCTCTTATACAACCACGGATTAACAACTCTGAAATCGCTCCCTGAACAAAACTTCTCTGATGCAAAGCAGAAGATCGATTCTTAATCGAATATGGTAAGGGCGATTCCCGAAAAAGAATTTTGTAACCATTCTGCATAATGTCAAGAACAAACTCCGAAGCTCTAACCACATCACGCCAAAACAGGAAATTTGCGCGCAACTTTCCTTGAATACAAGAAGGATCTTCGATGCCCTGTTCGGACTGCTCAAATTCACACTGATCAAAAACCAAAAAGTTATGATTTTGATCCTGACGAGAAGAGTTTATCTTTGGAGGGGCAAGAACTGACCCAGTGACCTCTTTTTCCACATCGAAAACACAAATGGGAGCCTCTCAAAATGTTTCCGCCGAGTATCGACATTGGGGACGAAAATAACTACCAGCAGGAGGAAAAGAACCGGACGCACCACCAAATCTGGAAGCGCTATTCGGCGAAGGCGCGGAAAAGGAAAATTTGGTGCTAGATTTCTTCTTTTTCTCTTGAAGAGATTTAAACCTGGCTGCGGCTCTTTTCTCGGCATTTTTCATTTTTGAGGCGTCTGCTTCATCGTCGGCCAAATCATCACATACGTATTCTTGAACCGTGGCCCAACCAAATTCGGATTTATCCGCTAATTCAACTATCTTCTGTCTGTTATTAAGCAAGGAAATACCTTTATTCAACTCCTCCTTCGCCTTGCCAACGTTCCTACTCTCCAAAGCTTTCACCGCGGCAGAACTCCTCTTGATCACCTTGCGGTTGAAGTTGAACTGCTCATTCCCTTTCTTCTTGAAGACGTAGGTTTCTGGTTGCACCTCCGAAGCTATTTGTGACGCCAAGTCCGTCTGCTTTGTAAGCCCTGAATCTGGGTGTTTACTGCGGATCAGATAACGTTCTTCTGGGCCTCCAAAATGGCATGCAAGTCGGAAGGAATAGATAGAGATGATCAAGAATCCTCGTCGCCCATGAGTCACGAAAAAAAGGAGAAAGCAAATTTCAAGGAAATTTCAAGCAAGAGTAAGTACCTCCAGCGAGAACACCAAGATGACTAATCTACATAAAACACCTTCTTAAATACTCTTACCGAATCCTTTGATAGTTCATAACGACGAGAGCATATTTTTCCGCTAATTATGCAAAACGCGGAAAAATTCATTTATGGGGGTTGAAGGCTCAATTAAAAGACTCAGTGTTAGGCTTTCCTTTCCCTCTCCTAAGGAAAGCCTGATACTCAGGCTACCAGGGAGAGCTTGACTTTTGTGAACTTTTGTGGTGCGTGAAAGGCATCTCAAAGGACGAACACTGAATCAGGCTGTTAGTTAGTGTTGACCACTGTGAAGCCGAATTTGGTGATTCACAAGTCTTTCTCGTTCCGTATTACAGTACTTTTGCTTGCTGTAAAAAACAAGTTTAACTGAACTCGGAAATGATAAACATGGTCGATGCCAAAGTTACTTGATTCCCTTTACTATTTCCTCAGAAACGATGTGTAGTTATTTTGACCACAACTTAACGACGTTGCTTACTGAATTCAAAGGTATTTTTGCGCGGGTTATGAATGTCCGGAAGATCTTAACAAGTGTTATATTGTTAGAAAGCTTTAAAATATAAAGCAATGTATGGCGTTCTTATGCAAATCGAACCTTAATTGTCTCTAAAAAATGCACGATAAGTCCCAATTTTTGTTTGGATACAAAGAGCACTTACTAAATTCTGCTTTTCTCCGCATATTTTTAATCCGCGCAAAAATATCTCTGTTATATTGTTAGAAAGCTTTAAAATACAAAGCAATGTAAGGCGTTCTTATCCAAATCGAACCTTAATTGTCTCTAAAAAATGCACGATAAGTCCCAATTTTTGTTTGGATACAAAGAGCACTTACTAAATTCTGCTTTTCTCCGCATATTTTTAATCCGCGCAAAAATATCTCTGTGTTAATATAATAATAATAATAATAATAATAATAATAATAATAATAATAATAATAATAATGGTTTATTACAGAATCCAATAATTAAGAGGCTCTTCTTCTGTAAAAATACTAAGCTAAGAAACCTACAATATAATTAAAAGTGTAATAACAATAATAAATTAACAAATGTAACTTATCAATAAGTATTAAAATAATCAATAATAATTATGTGAATTCAAGACTGATGCTTAGCAAACAAATGTTTCTTAGCACTGCGGCAAAAAACTTTATGATCTGAAATTTTCCTTATTACTATCGGCAGTCTATTAAACAGCGTTGTCGACGAGTGCTGGAAGGTTCCTGATTCTTTAGGAATGGAGAATACGGGTGCTGTTGATGATCTTAAATTATAAGCAGTTACTTGATGCAGACTCAGTTTTAGATACTCAGGAAAGCTATTTTTGTCGTATAATGATTTATGAGCGAGCTTGAGAATAGTGAATTCAACGTTTTCTTTAACTGGTAACCAATTGAACTTAATAATATCCTCGAGACATGCAAATTTTCTTGTAACAAAGCCAGCGCACGCATTCTGTAGGCGTTGGAGACGCTTTTCTTGATAAACAGGCTAGGGATAAAATGCCGTGCAGGCATAGTTCAGGTGTGAGAGAACTAAGCTCTCTGCGAGATGCTTCCTGACGTGGAAGGGCGCAAGGTTATTGAGCTTACGCAGAACGGATAGAGTCCCATATGACGAACTTAATAGAGAATCCACGTGTTTGTGCCATGCGAGGTGTTGATCCATGTGGACACCCAAGAGCTTAGTAGAGGGAATTCTCTTTAGCGCAGAGTCCCCGCAAACGATAGGAATATCCTACCACCCACAGGAGACCCAGTATCTCGAGATGTGCAGAACCTATGCGCAATAACAATAGTAGGTACCGTCCTTAAACTTACCCATGATTCAGAGCTTACTCAAGTACATAATTTCATTCAGTAACATGAAGCATAGTACTTGGCGCTTATTAAACCAAGTCAAGACGTAAATACTCGTATCCTCTAACCACTGTTTTTCTTTTCTCAAGTGGGGTCCAGTTTTGGGTGGGGAAGGGGGGGGGGGGGGGGGGGTCCATGTTTTGTACAGTCCCTGCTCAAGACCTATTAAAATCTCCCTTCAATTCCACGCACGAACCATCGTTAAATTACTGCAAGCATACTTGAACATCTTCCTTCCCCTTGGCAGCTTTTCTATTATTTAGGTAAACTAGTGATACTAGCTATTAAATCCCCTCAAGGGGTATCTGTAATGCTTGATGATCATTTCATTGAAATTAAAATCACAACATCAGAGGTAATAAAAGTGGTAAGTTATATCGAGGTGAACCAAGCCATTAGTGCCGACAACATCCCCGGCAGATCGTGAAAGGAAACTGCGTCTAACATTATGCGATCCCTCTTCCCTCTTCTCAACCTAACACTGTCATTGGGAAATTTCCTGATCAGTAGAAGTTTGATCTGTTCTGTTCACAAAATGAAGACCCCACTTTGGCCAAGAGTTACCGTTCAATTTCATTACTATGTATTACCTTTAAATGCCTAGAAAGATGTGTTTGACCTTCAATTTGGCTATGGAGACTTCTTTCACCAAATGATTGTAAACGGAATACAAGCGAAATTCATGCAAACTCAATCAAGTTCCTCATGCAAAACAAAATTATTTGAAATGTTATTTTTAATCGAAGCCTGTCCTAGTGAGGTGTAAAACGCTTTTAAAACTCTTTCTTATTACCTTTCGAGTAGTGGGATGGAAGTTGATGGGGGAAGGCGTGGGGGGGGGGGGGGGGCAGTCCCATAAAAAATTGGTGGGGGTGCTCGTCGTACCTTTTTGGAGAAAAAAGCGGTTTTGGTACCTCTTAGGGTGTTTAGCCTCAAAAGGTCCACAGCGGGAGCTTTAGCGGTACTCTTTAGTGTATTGTGCCTAGAAATCCTGACAGGATGCATTTGATAATTGACTACTTTTTAATTTTGTCTCATTTTGTCTTAGGCCGGTGTGAAAAAAAAAATTATGCCACGCCCACATACCTCTTAGGGGTTCTTTTCAAGTTTCCGACGAGCACCGCCGTCCTTTTCATATGGGATCAATAGTATTACCAGCTGGCAGCTTTCAGAGCCAAACCCTCTCAGATTGGCAGAATCGATTAATCAATTTATATTGTCCACACCTTTATACGCAATACGCAAAAGGAAACCTCCACGCACTGCTTTACTGCTCACTCGCGCGTAGCATCTCACTTTAATTGTCTTATTTCTTTTCTGAAAATTTTCTGTAATTTCGAATAATATAGGGATGTAAATAAGTTTACTGATTCCATCATGGCGGTTTTGTCAGAGCATTGACAACTTGGGAAACCTGATAGTCTGTAAAGCGCTTTCTATCAGTATTTTGACGTCCGTTATTTCTGTTGTTCAGTAGTAATTTTAATCAGCTAGATGCTCATTTTTTACTCTTGTCTCGGTTTAATTATGGACTTAATAATCTCTTCACGTTTCACAGCATAGCAATCACATGACAATAAATGGACTGTTCATCAGAAAGCATCCATGCATCACAAGAGGCATAGTCTGCTGGCAGCTGATTTTTTCTCTAAGGGTCACTAGGACGAGCGCTTAGTCATCGCAAACTCGAAAGGGCGGTATGCCGTTGGCCGTGGAGAGAACAAGGGTGGTATGGCCGTACCATTCCCCTTTAGCCAAAACGTCTCGCTTCATAACCCGTACTGAATTACGAGAGAACTAGACCCTCCGTGAGGGTACACTGGGTTGCCTGTGGTACGTGCAGCGTTCCAGGCAACTTTTTTCAAGTTGGGGGGTCATTAAAGACCATTTAAGGGCTCACCCAGAAGTCATACCAGCAAAGTCCCTATGGCTCACAAATCCTCACACGTTCGTACGACGAAACAGATCCTTTTCTGAGGTTAAAAACCTGGCTACCGGCCTATTAATTAATCATTTGTCAGAAAGAAGAAATTCCTGTCCTCTTTAAAAAAATTGACACGCATTGCTTACGTGTGGTAGTGAAGTAACACAGCGATTTATTCCATAATGTCAACGGAGCTGTGTGTTTTCTTCCAGGAGATTCAAGTTGTCCTTGCGTAATATATAGCTCTAACAGTGCACGATATTGTTTTGGTATTGTCTATCATTGTAGCGCCATGGTAGAAGTCTTGGGTAAATAGCCTGAGAAGAGATGTGGTTACTAGCAAAGTACTGAACCCAGAAAGATTGAAGAAAATAAATGGGAAGTGAAAAACATTGTCTTCTGGGATGACATATTGACAGTTGTCTTTGCGTAATATGTATGACTAACAGTACACGATATTGTTTTGGTATTGTCTATCATTGTAGCGCCATGGTAGAAGTCTTAGATAAATAGCCCCTTGAGAAGACATGTGGTTACTAGCAAAGTACTGAACCCAGAGAGATTGAAGAAAATAAAAGGGAATCGAGAAACATTGGCTTCTGGGCTGACTTGTTGATCATGCAATTTCTTTCTATCACAAGTGTAAGCGTGCACTGACAGCATCTCACAGCTTTGTAAACAAAACTTGAAAGGTGAAGTCTAGCCCTATCCGGCAGGGTTATTAACTGGATGGGCGACCTAAGAAATATATCACTCAGTAACAGAAGCATAGGACCGAAAATTATATCTTAATGCTATCAAATGCGAACCAAGCAAGATACAGATTTTGTTAGCTTGCTTTATGCAAAACAATTATTGATGCAAAAGTAAATGAATATGGATACACAGTTTTTAAGAAGAGCAGAAGGAAGTTTCAGGACGGTCGATCGAGAATAAAATATTTTGCCATCGGTAACAAAATAGGCCACTTGCACTAAGAGGTCATGCGACATCGTTTTTAAGAAGATGAAAGTTACATGATTTTGCCTTCGAAACACTATTAGTGGGTCATCTCTTAAACAAAATAATAGTGACTTGGTTTTTCAAACCCGCACCATTTGCTTAAAATGAGAAAGTCCGTAACTGGTCACGTGACCAAAACTTGATTATTACCGCTTTCTGACACAAATTTTGCACTTGAACTTCAAGGAAAATGTTGAAAAGATGATGTGGTAACGTTTATGGCACACCTGAACTCAACTATTAAACATTTAACAAGATATAAGCAAAAGTAGTTTTGGCCGCCATGTTGGAGGGCAAGAGTATGCCCTCCAACGTGGCGGCCAAGAAAATCATGCTACTTTGTTGAAAAATCAAAGTACCATAAAATATCTCACTTAAATGCGTTTCCTCTCAAATTTCGCGTGTAAGATAATTTTTATGTGTTCTGTCAATTTTTGGCAACAGCAAGATTACAACTCACTGTTTAAGGGAAGCATTGGTCACGTGACCTCTTAGTGCAAGTGGCCTATTTACGACATGAAAACAACATTAATTTTGAACCACGAATATAAAAAGTTACCATCAGCGAAAAACATTTTGGGAGATTTTAGTTGTGTTGTTGTAATTGTACTTTTCGCTGCACCGAGTAAATTGCACATCGAATTCAGCGGGCGCAGCGATCAAGTTACCGTGGCATGTTTACTCGCGAAACAGTGAAGCATCTGTGTTAAATGATGCTTAGATACCGGGTTTTTGTTTTTGTTAGTTTTATTTTTCTTTCAATTGTTATAAATTTTGAGGGAATCCCGAACCATCGAGTTGGACTTCGAGTTCGAGTTCGAGTTGGACTTCGAGTTGGACTTCGAGTTGGACTTCGAGTTGAACTTCGAGTTGGACTTCGAGTTGCGCTTCGAGTTGGAGTTCGAGTTAAAGTTGACTTTAAAAATAAACTCCCCTCCCCCCAAAAAGAAATAGAGGGGTAGGGTAGGGTAGGTCCCGCAAAACCAGAGCCCGCCGAGATACTTACATTTTTCGAAGGACCGCTTTTGCTTATGGGAGGGCACAAACCAACGATAGTATGACAAGGAATATTTTTCCTTGAAATGTAAATGCTAACCATGATCCATGATGCTAACCAACGATCTCTCATGAAGAGAAAGGATTTGAATCGAAGCAGTGTCCATTTCTGTTAAGAAAGTGCAAGTGGCACATAAAGATACCTTGCATCTCAACTTTGGCCTAGCATTGTAAGGAAATATTTTGAGGCTTAGGTGCCCGAGGTCTTCAGTACGGTCCTAGGCCCCGTAAATCGAGGATGCGTGATGCGTGACTGTGACGATGTCCAAGTGGTCGTCTTGTGTTACACGTGTTTTCAAGGCATAAGGGGGTTTGATACGAGGTCCCCATGTGGTATGATACGAGGTCTCGTCATCAGCCTGGTTGGTCTTGTTGCTGGCCATCGTGGAATTGGCAATGGAACGGTAGGTTGAATTTAGTTTATGAAGACTTTATTTTCGAATGCAAATTAACCCTGAAACATGCCCGTTTTCAGCGAGGAAACAACAGCAACAATAGAGATAACTTCGTCGCCAGAGGAGGTGTGTGGCGATACAACGTAAGTCTTCTTTTCATCATGGATCAAAAGGGTAATTTAGCAGAAACTGAAGGAAGTAACTTAATTGCTTATGCGTAAGTCCGAGAAATTAGAGTGAGCAACCGGAACGCCCGGGGGGGGGGGGGGGGGGAGACTCCCATATGAAACAGACGGGGATGCTCGTCGTCTCGCTTAGGGGTGTAAATTTTGGATTTTGGTCTCGCTTAGGGTGTTCCGGGCAAATCGCGAATATTGTAAGGTCTCGTTTCGGGTTCCGCAAATAAACACAGAATTCAACAAAACAGAAATTCAAATTTTCTTTTTAACTTGTTTTTAGGGGTCAAAATTTGTCTCCTTCAGGGTTCACAAAAAGCTTGAGCCACGCCCACATGGTCTCCTTTAGGGGTTAAATTCAAAATTTCCGACGAGCATGCCCATCTGTTCCATATGGGAGTGCCCCCCCCCCCCCCTCCCGGGCCGGAACGATGATGCTGCTGGTATATGTTAAAACAATAGTGATCTAATCGGCTTCATATATAAAATGGGGAATATAAAAGCAAAAAGCGACACAAGGTGGGTTGATTTTTTTGAAGGTATATCGATATTTCGGCTGGCCAAACCAGGCTTCTTCAGGTACAATAAGCATATTTCAAGCATATGTAGCATATTTTCGAAATATGTTCCGGAAACACAGTGAAACACAGTGTAGATAAGCTTATATTAAAAAATAATCACATAGCATAGAACTGAACAGTCTGATTCTTCGTGGATGTTCAGACCATCGGGATCAATTGTTCTGCCTTTTTGGATTACAAAATAAAACTTCTGTGGCCTTACGGATAGAGTCTCGGATGGAAGAGAATTTTTCGATGGGTATTAATTGCATGTCGTTGGCAGTGTGTGGTTAGGAGATGACAGGAAATGTTCTGCGGCTGCGGTAGGTTTAGATTTTTAGATAGGGTTGTCTATAGGGAGGGGGTTGCCCTAGTACGAATTTTATTTGTTTTGTTTTAAATTGGGTCAAAATTGAAGCTTTTCCTAGTCACGCGGCGAGCAAAATTTGGAAAAATTTGTCAGTGGACCAAAAATATCAAAGACGCCGTAGTGCGGGGCAGGCAGATTTATCCAAAATCGCCCAAAGAAAACAAAAATTCATTAAACATGTCAACTGCGTGTTTACATAAGAAAATTGATGCACTGTATGCCTTCACTAGTAAGCGCACGAAAACCAAGAGAACACACTG
Organism: Montipora capricornis; assembly: GCF_036669925.1. Lineage (NCBI taxonomy): Eukaryota > Metazoa > Cnidaria > Anthozoa > Scleractinia > Acroporidae > Montipora > Montipora capricornis. The sequence goes on along the minus strand of NC_090888.1, from coordinate 43,482,432 downwards.
AGGCGCTCAACATAGACAGTCGATCTGGTCAATAGGAGAGCTTTCAAACACCTTCTTTTTCCGATAAATCCTTCTCCCACTTTTGGATATGAAGCGCCCAGAAGAGGGCCGTTGTTGTGGTCTGTCATACAAAGCGTGTTAAGGTCACCAACACCATCTTCGAGTCCAAACTCGATGGATTATTTCTCCGGCAAATAACGTGTTAATTTTTTTTTTTCTCGACAGTATTATTTTGAAAGCAATTTTTGTGTTTAAATTTTAACAGGCCCTTTACAGGTAGACCATCACGTGACCTACTTTTCATAAAAGTGTGGGCTATAAATTAAAGAATGCCGGAAATGGAAAAAGAATGTGACAAAAGGTACCACACATTGTTGAAAACCTATATCCCTGCTTTATATTTTAATGTGTCAGCAATTTTACTACTTAAACCACATGAAAAAAAAAAATGAAAAATCCCAATATTGCCCCGAATTCCTGTTCCTGTTCTTCGCCCAGCTTATACATCTCTTTGCTTATTAACATTAATAATAAATAATAATAATCATTATTATCAATTATATACTTGCGTTTTAATTATTAACTCGAAGCGCAACTCGAAGTCCAACTCGAGGTCCAACTCGAAGTCCAACTCGAAGTCTAACTCGAAGTCCAACTCGAAGTCCAACTCGAAGTCTAACTCGAAGTCCAACTCGAAGTCCAACTCGAACTCGAACTCGAAGTCCAACTCGATGATACCTAACTCCCAAATTTTGACAAGAAATGTGCGAATTCAACACAAAGATCACAATCGCCCAACTCTCAGAGGTTGACCATTGTTTTTGGAAAATCAAAAATTTACTCTCCAAGACAAGGTTATTTATCACCAGATAATTCCATCGTTTTAGTAATAGCGGCTACTTTATTATTCATCAGCGTCACAATCTTTTGCCGACTTTGAGGGTCATTTTGTTGAAACTCAAGCACGCTTCCAACAGACCTGTTTATTTTCGTGACTTATGCGCTACCACAAAAATTCTCCCCGTATCACATTTCAACACATGTATGCAAATTTACTAAGCTCGAAAATTACACAACATGATAAATTTACAAAAGCTGGAAATTTCACAGAAATATTTTCCAGCGAAAAATTTATCGAAAAAAGCAAAATACTTGCTATAAGAGGCAAAAAACCCTTCCTATTTCAGTTGCGTAAGTGCAAGCGAAACACACAATCACAAAGCATATGCAATTAAATAAATTTCTGACATTTCACATCAAACCCTTTTCGAAAGAACCTTCACCGTACATAATAAAGCACAAAAGAGACAACAAGCTTTCATTCAAATAATTTTTCACTGTCACATTTCCAGTTTTTTTTTAACTTTTGCAGAGTTGAATACAAAATGAATGTTACTTGCCAGACAAACGGGCAAACTTTAAATAGATGCGACTTCAGTAAACAATGTGAGACACAACAGAGATCACAGATCTACTTGTGGTGTTCGATTCCTTCTCTGTCTTTGTTGCACCCGTAAGATACCAGAGAAATTTCCATTTGGTTTCAGTGTTGTACGTAACACCACCTTGGCGAAATATTAAAAGTACAGCTCATTTTGATTTCGGCTCGACGGGCGAAAGATTCACGCTGTCGAAGTCCATTACTCGTCGCTTTTAAGATTCCAGATCTTTATGTTTCACCGCCTGTCTTGACGTTCCATTCTTGAGTTCCATATGGGTATATTTTCTTTAAAGATGTACTAAAACGCCATTCGCGTTACAATGACTTCCGACGCCATTTCAGGTTAATTGTGCAGAGCAAGCTACGCATTACCCTAGCCCCCTCAAACCTCACAAAATACGCAAAGAAGACTCTATGCACAAAGACACCACTTAGCAGGGGAGCGACAGGCAAGACTTTTACCGACACGGAAAAAAATACTAAAACGGAAATCTACCCATTTTCCGACTGGGTTTGGCAACCCAGTAAAAACAGACTGCCAGCAGTCTACAAGAGGCATGGTACTAGCGTGACGTGTGTCTCAGCTGAAATTTCTGTACACCCTTCACGCTGCTAAGTATCGGCTTCACGGACACAAAAGAGGAAACGAAGTATCGAAATTATTTGTAAATTCCCTATCAAGACGAAGATGTCTTCCCCAGAAAACTGGCAAACAAAGAGGCCCACAATCCGAGAACGAACCATGTTTATGCTGAACAACGACCTTTTCAGCGATGTGAAGTTTGTGGTTCGTAAATCTAACAGCGATTACGAAAGTGAAAGTAAGCAAGTTATTCCAGCTCACAAGTTTGTGTTGTCGATTAGTAGTCCTGTGTTTGAAGCCATGTTTTACGGTGAGCTAGCGGAAACTAGTGGCTGCATTGAACTGCCTGACTGTGAATACAACAGTCTGCTAGAGCTGTTTCGTTTCATGTACAGCGATGAAGTGAATTTAAGCGGAAGCAATGTTATGGAGGTCTTTTATTTGGCGAAGAAATACATGCTGCCTTCCCTGGTTGATAAATGCAGCGAATATGTGCAAAGTAATTTACATCCATCAAATGTCCTCAGCATCCTTCCATTGGCTGAAAAGTACGACGACAAAGCCTTGGTAGATCGATGTTGGAAAGTGATCGACACAGAGTCGGAAGAAGTCGTGACGTCAGATAGATTTGTGACAATTCAACGCTCCTTTCTTGAGGCAATCATCTCAAGAGACACACTTACCATGAAAGAAATCGACCTGTTTAAAGCTGTTCACTTGTGGGCGACAAACCAATGCAAAATGCAAGGCTTAGAAGCGAATGGTGAAGCAAAAAGAGGGATTCTTGGGGAAGCAGTAGTTAAAAAAATCCGCTTTCCCTTGATGAAACAACAAGAATTTGCAACCGTCGTCCTTGATAAAAAAATCCTAACTCAAGACGAAGTAATCAACCTCGTTAAGTTCTTCAATTCAGCATTGGGGACCACCCCAGTGGGATTTCCTGAGACAAAGCGGTCAGGTTTATCCTCAGCTGTGTTTCGCACTTGTGATAGATTTAACCACGTAAATGAAAGTCAGTGTTGGCGTTACAGCTCAAGGTTAAAGGACTGTCTTATTTTTAGCGTGAATAACAACATCAAGTTGCATGGAATGTCTTTATTTGGCAGTATGAACAACGACTATCACGTTAAATTAGTGATCAAGGATCTTCACAGCCAGTCCACCGTTAAAACCAAGACGGATAGCTTTAGGTCAAAGCAAATGGAATACAAAGTTGGTATTTACTTTGGGTTTGAAATTGTTTTTGACACGCCACTTGATGGGAAGAAAAAGACCTATTATCAAATCGAAGCAGAAATTTCTGGGCCCTCCTCTGGCAAGGGAGAGAACTGCCTTTCTGTGGTTGACGTGTCTGGCGTGCAGTTTACATTTAAGGAAAGTGCAGCGGACTATAACGGAACATATCCTTCCCGTGGGAAATTTCCCCGATTTTTGTTTTCTTTGTAAGATTTTTTTAAATTGCTTGTTCCGCTACATCTGACAGTCATAAAACAGCGTTTTCAAACTATCAATCATTAGCAAAAATGTACACAATTGCCACAAGTCTGACCCTAAGGTAATACATGAAATTCGCAGACTTGTGACACATTGTGACGTGTATAGTAAGTACCCTGAATCACATTGTTCATTATATTATTCGGCCTGTTTGTAAAAAACCGACAACTTGCTCTTAAAAAGCCTATGAGAGGGCTACGTGGGTTAAATAATGCAAGTACTCAAACTTAATTTTTAAAAAAGGAGTTTCGACACTTAATTCATGATTGAAGAAAATAAGCTTTCAAAAGAAATTTGAATTTCTTCATTCAAAGTTGTTTTAAATTCTTTCTCTAGCTGCTAGTGGAGGTGATTATATCTTTAATAAATTATAATCAATAAGTTTAACTCATCCGTTTATTTCTCCGATGTATTCACAGCTATCACCAATTCACTTATAGGTTGTACAAAAGTTGGGTATTTGCTTTTTCTAGAACCTACTTATGCTGCCAATCACGCTAGGGGCGGATCCAGGATTTTTCTCAGGAGGGGGTGCACTACTAAGGAATGGCATAGCTGACTGGTGATGTATTTTTTTTTGGCAGAATGGCAGTTGTATTAAAAAACAGTCGGTCATGTTAGGGGAAAGGTGCGCTGCCCCTGCACCCTCCCCCAGATCCGCCCGTGCACGTCTTGTATTACAAGCACAGTTATCCACTAAATCAATTTCCTGTCTTGGTTTGTTGAATGAAAAATTCCTAATTTCCTTATCTTGTAAGATAATGCACCTGCCTAGTTCCCAGCAAAGTTAGAGTATTTCGCTGTAGATACGAATCATAAGATCAGTGGATGTACTGAGCTTCAAGCAGAGAAAAGTTAAAGGGGTAAATAAAATTCATCCAACTTCAACTTATCAACCTCATCAGTGTTCCAACTATTACTGAACTTCGTTACGGTGCAATAAATTTAGACATTAAGAGCAGAATGCATTGTCAAATCGCCCTATTATTCTGTTCAGATTTTTTTTGCTCTCTAATTGTCAAATTTGTCTCACAGGAAAAAGGTGCTAGAACCATTCTGGTCTTGGTAGACACCATTATTCGAAAACCTAATTTGTCCAATCAGTTTTCTATGAACATTACCTCGTGTCAGGCTAAAACACCCACCATATCTTTTATCTGCGATGGCTTTAAAGTGCTTTCATTCACAACACCAAAGCGGGTAATGACTTGTGTAGCAATCCCCGTTGACTGAGAAGCCTGCGTAAGGCGAAATCTGTCGTGATGACGTCGTAGTTTTCTTTAGTGGCTGCCTCGGTTCGCTTAAGGTCATGCAAAACTATCATCAACGTAAAAAAAACTGCCTATACCCTGGTATCTCGACCACTTCAATAATAAAAGTGGCGGAATAACTTAATGAAACTGAAAAATACGACGCCGAAAATATAGATAGAAGGTGGAACTGTGAATATGACAAAACTCTAAGTTTTCCGGTGGGCATGATGCAGCAATGAAGCCAATAAAAGGTTGTTGTTCGGAAAGAAATGTCCAGTTGGTGATATTTGCTCTCTAGACCAAATTCAGTGTAAAAACGAACTAATCTAGCTTAATCTCGACCAACCAAACTGCTCGAAAACATGTTTATTAATCAGGGTATCTATTGCAAGTTCCGATATAATCGCTTTTTAAAATAGAACTTGGTTAAGACCGTATTGGAATACTGAATGACAATAAGCTATCCTTCACAAACCTAAAACAATTCTTCAAGTAACTTTAAAATCAAAGAAGAGACGGATTACGAATGCAGGAGGACAGGGAGAGTGTTAGAAAAAAACGCGCCGAAGTTTACAAGGTAAGGTAAAGTCTGCATATGAGCCAATTGGCCCATCAGGCCGGAGATTATCCCGGTTTCAGTACCATGAAGCGACTAGGAGTATTTCTACTCCCCCCTGGATGGGATGCGAGTCCATCGCAGGGTTACCCCCAGCATTAAATTCGCCGGTTCCCATTTATACACATGGGTGGAAAGAGGCACCGTGTGAGTAAAGTGTATTATTGCCCACGAATACAACACAATTAACGTTCCCGGCCAGGGCCGGAACCGGGACCTATAGCTCCGGAGTTGAGTTGTGTTTCTGGGTACTGCTTAATTAAATCATTTCTTCACCTTCTCCTATACAAAAATTAATTGCCTAACTAGTGAATTCCACCGTAATTTTCACGCAAAAACCCGATATCCCATGAATAACGAAGCGATGACTGCAATTTCGGTTCTTCAAGTGAAATTTACTGAGGAATTCACCACTGAGTTGATCAATGAATTTTTCTTGAATTGCACGAGTTTTAAAAGAAAAAACAAGCAAATCCTCGGCAAGCAAACGGAAAGGAAAGTTATGTCAGAGTAATTGTCAAAACCCAGCGAATAGGAATCGCGCTAAAATTAGAAATCACAGACGTACTAGCTCGTGATGTGACAGATCGCTAGGAAACTTTGTCATTTCAAGGTCAAAAAAGAGTTTTATTAACGTACTTCCTTCCTCTTTATCTCTGAGAACGAGATCATTCACATTTTGATTTTTTCTCAGGCCATCCCTTATGTCCAGAAATGCACCTAATTATATGCACGCCCAATTTTGACATCCGACACGAAGTGTCCCTTTAAGTCCAAGGCTTACTACATCTATTTCCAACAAGGTAAGAGTAAAGGTTAGCGTTATTTTTAGGTTTGATAAATACAGCAGTTAATCTTTACTTAAACAGCAACATTTGGGGGACACTTTGTGACATTAATTTCCGAGACACGAGTGATGTTGAAGTTGGCGAGAAGACCAAGGGGACACTTCGTGACGCTTATTGAAATCAGCGTGCATCTAATTTGGGGCATTTCTGGACATAGGCCATCCCAATAAAATGTTTAGTTTCCCATCGCCCCGTCTCTTGTGATGGTGGGTGGGTCGGTCAGTCGTTTCTTTGTTGGAGGTACTTGTGTCTATTTAGTCTACAATGACCTTTTTATGGTGTTTTTTGACACCGAATTAGTGAACACGTGTGTCCGCCGTTTGGAAAGCTCTTCGTATCCAGTTGTGATATTTTAGCTTTTGAACCCTCCTTTAGCTGACATCGACCTTTTGTCGTTGGACGGAAATTCTCTTATTAGAGTTTGTAAAATACGTATGAAAGGAGAAGTGAACTATGTAATTGTCACGTTAATGGAAAATTCACATAGAATGACCTCTTGTGGGCATTCGCATTAGTTGGATTGGATTGGATTGGATTGGATAACTTTATTTATACACGGTAAACTCATCAGTCACAACTATAAAAACCTAATTAATTACCAGAATTATTACAAATCATACAACGACTACAACTACATTATTCAAAATTGCTCTAAATGTTCAATAAATGTAACTATAATATTAAATGACAAAATAAAAACCTGCTTTACATGAGTGCCGTGTATAGAATTGTAGATTAACTTGATGAAAAGAAACGCTCGCAGCCAGCCCGTTTGCATGGCACCTGTTCGCTGAGCTTGAACCTTGCGAATTCCATTTGTACGATACATTTCAAAGGAGAAGTGATCTATGTTATAGTCACATTTATCGCAAGTTCACCTTGAGTAACCTCGTTAATTAAGGCATTCACCATTTGTAGTGTTATCTAGTCAAGGCGCTTCACAGCTTTAAGACCAGCCAGAGAGCGGCCTGCAATCCTCAATAGGAGGGAGTGTATAATAATATTCATTTGCATGTTACCTAGTAAAGGCATCCATAAAAGCAGACTTGGGATCCGGTCGTCATGAGGTAAACTTTGATAGCTGAGCATTGAGCGCTTTGGTAACCAAATCAGTACTTGATGAGAAAATGTCTGGTAAAGCCTATCAAACAGCTCAGGGTTAAGTTGTCATTTATGACGTGATTCATGCTTTCTAGAGAGAGTCTGCATCTACGTTAGCAGAGCCTGCAGTAGCCTGCTATTAGTTTCAGTCAGATCATGGTCGAGGCAAGTGGCTGCAGTGTGAGCACTTTACATCGCCAAGACCAGCCAGAGAGTGGTCTGCTATCTTCTCAATGATTGTTGATCAGGCTTCGGTGAATCAAACCATTTTTGGACGGTCTCAAACATCTCAATAGCAGTTTTTCCGACTTACGTATATGTACGCTGCCTATCAATTTGATACTAATTATGCCTGTCAGGCTGACGAAGTTAATGGAGATAACAGTCCATCTCTTGTTATATTTTGTGAAGGATATGG
>NC_090888.1:43454678-43459678 GCF_036669925.1 Montipora capricornis | reverse complement strand
ATTATTTTATTAGTTATCATAGTATTCATTATTTATTTTATCTTTATGTTGTGTCCCCAATTAGCGTCAGCTAAATACATCGACACAAATAAAGTTCATCATCATCATCATCATCAACTCGCGTTAATACTAGCCTTGTTATTAGCGTTACAACAATACTTTGCTACGACCTAATATAAGCGATAGTTATCAGGAAAAGTCTCAAGATGAGTGTGCATTTGTTTCTTGGTAGTCATATTAGCAATGCTAAAACTGTAAGGAGCGTTTGTAACTTTGTTCATGGATTGTTTAGAAGTATTTGGTAGTCTAGACGTAAGTTGTAGAACAAAATGGGTATATTAAGACACTGCAAACTTGGAGTATGGTTGGTGTTTTGGGCTCCTCATAGTGTCCTCACAAGCTTTGAAGGCTTCATGTCAGTACCGGAGGTTACAGTTTATGAGATAGAATTGGAAAGTTAAACCAGACTTACCTGTAAGTTGAAGTTTGACTTGAATCTCTCAAAGAGTAGTAACTAAAGGCATCTGACATGCTCACCTCTCCCTCCCTGTGCTTGTCTCGATGTCTCAGGCATTGGTTACTATTCCTCTTTATGCAATTGCGTTCTGTGTTTAAATGTTCCTCCACTATGAGGAGGAGGAGGATATGAAACAGGGATTGTGACGTCACTCCCAGAAGACTAAAATATATCAGTCCCGGCAGACTAAAATATATTTTAGCAAGCTAAAATAAACTCTCAATGAAAAGGCATGAAATTGTACAACACTTACAAATAAGCTTTATGGAACTTACCTTTCATCTGTTACAATTTTGACTGTTTTGTTGCTTCTTTTTTTTTTTTTTTTTTGCAATTCCCTCCAAAGTGATCATAATAGTAATACAGCCTAATGGCTCGGGATAAAATGAGTCTCCGTCGGGTCCATACAATTGCTAATTGCTTGAAATTTATGCTCTGTTAGACATGCGTCTGCGGGAAAAAAATAACAGACAAATCTGGGCAAATTCTAGTGCCGGTTATACCCTCAAATTCTTGTCAGTAAAATCCTTTGGTTAGAACTGGTTAGCAACTTAACTTTACCATTCAAATTTTTTCAAGTTATTTTAATGCAGATTCCCATAGAAACAGTTATTTCGGACACGTTTGCCTACCCGTCAAGATGGCTTCCAAAACCGTGACAAGGCCTGAACCGAATGAAGCAAGCAGCTCTCTAAACTGCCCGGCGTTAGAAGAGTGTTAACATTCTGTAAACATAGTTAGATCTAGGCAGCCACGAGTCTAAAAGCGCCGATAACACCAGTATTAGTACATGTTTGTTTTTACAACATGTATTTCATCCCGACTTTGCTTTTCACCTTCACAACTGGTGTTAAAAAACTTTCCGTTGGAATGTCATAAAATGGCTTATTTCTTCATTGACAACAGGGTTTTCTCCAAATTGAGTCATTCTCGATGAGGGCCCGGGCGTTAGCCCTTGACACGAGGTACTGCTGTAAGCTGTCCTTTTGACGCCGCCGGAGTAACTCTAGTCGGAGATCGATGATGTTGTTCTAAAATTCGATTCTTATCTCCCTAAGCAGATGGTAGGGAAGCCGTTGAAAAGTTTCTCCGATATTTCGAAAAGACTTGTTGTAACTCGGTAAAAAGTAAGTATGACTGGTTTTCCATTCAAAGTACCCGAAAACTCTGTTTGTAGTCTCACAGAACAGCAGCACCGTAGCAGCACAACTGCCATTACGGCATTTTGTGAGTAGACTTTCACGACAAACTATGCAAACCTTGCCCATATCCTCGGTGGAAAAGTTTATTCACAAAATTCCGGCCGAATAGTAACATGCGATCAAGCGTACTTTTCCTGAGACAGGGCGCTAAAAAGTACGCCTGATACAATATCTTAACGAGTCGTCTGCCGCCCACCTGTCAAGAGTGATGTTATCATGTGTCATGCTATAAATGTGAGCCAATCAGGTTTTACCGGAAATTACCTGCACGCTGCAAATGCCTGCGATTCAAGTAAAGATGCGACAAAAACAAAAATAGCACTCTGGCTTTGATGTCTGCAATCAAAGCTATTTCTGCAAATCCTGCTTGACAGTTGGTGCGGCTTCTCTGCTGAAACCATCAAGGAACAAATAATTTCGAGATAAAATGGCAAAAAAAGCCCGAATTCTTCATGCCATCATCAGGCGCAATCAAAAGTACAATAAACTTTATTTAAACTCGAATATTCGAGATGCCAATAAAAGATGCTATAAAAGTAGATATGAGAAAAATGGACTTTGAGAAATTCTAGTTTATAGCAGCAGCTACTCAGCTATCATTTTGTTAGAAGTGTGTTCAGATTTTTCAGCGATTCCGTAAACAGTGTCGAATTTCTCTGTCAAGTCCGGCTGATTCCGCGAGTGTGGCAGCCCTAAAGTTCTATTCGGTTCTTTTTGGATTCGCAACTTGCTGCTTCCGAATATATTCAAAAGGACTTGCCACAACTGCAAACGTTTTCGAGTCGGTGGAAGAAGAACGATGCATTTTCTTCTAGAATGTTCGGGCCTGTATAAATAACACTCTTGCCAAATCCCGTAGGAAGTACAACTATAATGTCACCATTCTTCGGATGCATTCTCTCCCCTCTTCCTTTACTGAAAAAAAAATCTGAAGTCGAAGCAACAGAAGCTGTAAACAGAGCCTAAACATCACACGTGTTCATATAATAATTTCATCAGCTGTTAACCGATTTACAAGAATTTGTAACCAATCGGAGCAATGCTCCAAGAGCTCTATTGTTTTTCGGCTAATCAGAGTAAAGTCCAGATTCTGGACTACGAGCAGACGACTCGTTAAGAAATTGTATCAGGCGTACCCTTTCGCACCATGTCTAAGGAAAAGTTCGCATGATCGCAGGTTAGCCGAATAGCAGTTGACACATTTGACAATTGGGTGACCGGAAGTGATTTCCATTGGCTAGTTGTAGACACGTAATGCGCGCGAAAGGTACTCTTTAGGGTACTGAGCCAAAAAATCATGACAGGAGACATTTGAGAATTAAATATTTTTTAATTTTGTCTAATTTTGTCTTACGCCGGTGTGAAAAAAAAAATTATGCCACGCCCACAAGACAGGATCTTGGTACCTCTTAGGGGTTCTTTTCAAATTTCTGACGAGCACCCCCGTCCTTTTTATATGGGAGTCCATTCCACCTCCCCCCCCCCCTTCCCCCCCGTATGCATTAATATCATTACACGGTAGAAAAACCTTAAATAACAATGACCACAACGAGGTTTTCTGAGCCCGCGAGACTGAGCACAAAAACCATCATTGAACGAAAACCGCTAGTCAGGAACCTGATTCTGGTCATTGCTGTCCTGTCTAAGGTCTTCCTACACGGTAATGCTCAGTAGCTTAGCAAAGCAATGCAGTGTGGAACAGCCTTTCACCGCCAGCATTGCGTCAATGGTATTACCAGCTGGCAGCTTTCACAGCCAAGCTCTCTCAGATTGGCAGAATCGATTAATCAATTTATATGGTCCATACCTTTATACCCAATACGCAATAGGAGACTTCCACGCAATGCTTCACCGCTCACTCGCGCGTAGCATCTCACTTAAATTGTCTTATTTCTTTTCTGAAAAATTTCTGTAATTTCGAATAATATAGGGATGTAAATAAGTTTACTGATTCCATCATAGCGGTTTTGCCAGAGCATTGACAACTTGGGAAACCTGATAGGCTGTAAAGCGCTTTCTATCAGTATTTTCACGTCCGTTATTTCTGTTGTTCAGTAGTTATTTTAATCAGCGAGATGCTCATTTCTTACTCTTGTCTGGGTTTGATTATGGACTTAATAATCTCTTCACGTTTCACAGCATAGCAATCACATAACAATGAATGGACTGTTCATCAGGAAGCATCCATGCATCACAAGAGGTATAGTACTAGCGTGACGTGTGTCTCAGCTGAAATTTCAGTACACCCTTCACGCTGCTAAGTATCGGCTTGACGGACACAACAGAGGAAGCGAAGTATCTAAACTATTTCTAAATTGCCTATCAAGACGAAGATGTCTTCCCCAGAAAACTGGCAAACAAAGAGGCCCACGATCCGAGAGCGAACCATGTTTATGCTGAACAACGATCTTTTCAGCGATGTGAAGTTTGTGGTTCGAAAATCTGACAGCGATGGCGAAAGTGAAAGTAAGCAAGTTATTCCAGCTCACAAGTTTGTGTTGTCGATTAGTAGTCCTGTGTTTGAAGCCATGTTTTACGGTGAGCTAGCGGAAACTAGTGGCTGCATTGAACTGCCTGACTGTGAATACAACAGTCTGCTGGAGTTGTTTCGTTTCATGTACAGCGATAAGGTGAATTTAAGCGGAAGCAATGTTATGGAGGTCTTTTATTTGGCGAAGAAATACATGCTGCCTTCACTGGTTGATAAATGCAGCGAATATGTGCAAAGTAATTTACATCCATCAAATGTCCTCATCATCCTTCCATTGGCTGAAAAGTACGACGACAAAGCCTTGGTAGATCGATGTTGGAAAGTGATCGACACAGAGTCGGAAGAAGTCGTGACGTCAGATGGATTTGCGACAATTCAACGCTCCTTTCTTGAGGCAATCATCTCAAGAGACACTCTTACCATAAAAGAGATTGACCTGTTTAAAGCTGTTCACTTGTGGGCGACAAAGCAATGCAAAATGCAAGGCTTAGAAGCGAATGGTGAAGCAAAAAGAGGGATTCTTGGGGAAGCAGTAGTTAAAAAAATCCGCTTTCCCTTGATGAGGGAACAAGAATTTGCAACCGTTGTCCTTGATAAAAAAATCCTAACTCAAGACGAAGTAATCAACCTCGTTAAGTTCTTCAATTCAGCATTGGGGGCCACCCCAGTGGGATTTCCAGAGACAAAGCGGTCAGGTTTATACCCAATGTTTCGCACTTGTGATAGATTTAACAACATAATTACAAGTCCGAGTTGGAGTTACTCAGGGGAAAAGCACTATCTTATTTTT
>NC_090888.1:43447178-43449678 GCF_036669925.1 Montipora capricornis | reverse complement strand
GTCATGTAGGTAAATGTATGCAAGCAGAGAGTTCCATGCACTAATGTGACACGGAAGACAAGAAACGGAGGTCATTGTCTACCTCGTGCGCTTACTGCGCATGAGTAATAAGTTTAACTCATCCGTTTATTACCCTGAAGCATTCACAGCTATCGCCAATAGCGCTTTGCAGTAATGACGTCATGAAATTATAGACCCCCAAGTGAGTTCTGTCTGTAAGAGTCACAAGAGAAATGAGACATGATATTCGCTTCAATCTTTTCCGTTTTAAGCGACGTCGACCGTTTTCTTGGCTCAATTTTCGAGACAGAACCAGAAAAATACACAGTTGAGCAGCTAGAACGGTGATTTAAGTGTAGGAGGTTGAAATTAGGGACTTAATTAAGATAGTATACGACGGTAGACTGGGACGGTTAGATGAGTGTCATGTCACGCAAAATCCCCGTGACATTTGACCGTCGTGCTTCTAGGACGGTATGTTTTCGCCGGGTTTCTCGTCGTGGAATCTACGGTGAAAACGGTAAGAATTCATCCATACTTATTCGCACTATTTTAGTCTTTTCCTTTATTATGCATTGAAAACTGATCACCCAATGGGTTAAATGTGCATTTGGTTGTGTTTGTCTTGATTAATCCATCGCTGAAATGAAAAATCTAGCGAAAATTCTGAATTCATTCAAAGAAATCACTCGGCCACATCGCGGCTCAAACCAAAATTTGCTTCTTCTCGATGTAGCGTTATCCATAATCCACCATGACACAGGAGGAATTCAGAAAAGAAAGGTAAAAGAGATAATTGTAGCCGCATTTTTTGTTTATGAACCAATTCCCCTTAGCGGATTTACTCTCGCTAGAATCCAAGGAATCTAAACAAAATGGTTCAAATTCCCAGTAAGGATAAAGAGGATTCACTGATTCGTATTCATGGTATAAAATAAGAAATTCCTCCTCACTAATTGAACCTTCTGCAAAAGAAATTACAAGAGAATTTCTCGCCTCTTCAAAAGACATGTTTATTCCACCGTCCTACGGTCGTGTTGGCCGAATCTTAAGTTAAAAATTTTCGCGCCTTTCTACCGTACTCGTGCAAAGTCCCCGGTATACGCATCCAACCGTCCCAGCCTACCGTTGTCGACTATCGTAAAGTCCCTATTGACGGGCAAACGTGACGACCCTTTTAAACGAGTGAGGAGCTGTATAAGGTCGCGTAAACAGTAAAAGTGACCCCTCAGGCTTGATACGAGCATCGATAATGGCCCTTGGTCTGTGGCGAAAATACAAAAAAAGATTCGATGTTGGAAGGAAATGGTACCCTAGTGCAAGTTCTGTTCCCTATTCTACTCCGTCGGCAGGTTGGCATGTTGGAAAAGACAGTTGATGGGCCCTATTATTACGCTACTCCTGCTGTTCGCAAACAGTTGTCTGTTTTGCTCTGACTAAGATATCTTTCATGGATTTTTCTTTGCCATATTCTACGTAGTATGGGGAGCGTGTTAAGTATTTCTTTTGGATGTGGGTAATTTTCTGTCAGGTGCCATTTCCTCGTGAGCGGAGTGGTATATTGTGACAAAAGTCAGAATTGTGTTACATGTGCGTTTTCATCTCCTTGTGCTTGACCTCATTTTGTTTGAGAATCTCAGTTCAGAGAGATGCCTTTTAGCACTGCTCTCTGGGTATCCTCTATTTTTTTAGGTGTATTTCAAAGTCTCGTGCCTTTTTTAAAACTAGAATGGGAAAAATGTGTTATTCGAGGCGGTAATGCTTTCCCTTTTATGAACCTTCTTTGTTACTCCTGGTGGACGTCTGGAACTTGTGCTGTGGGACCTTTCGTAGAGCACAAATATGTTTTTCACAGTTGAGAATTCCCACGTTCAATCGATTAGCCAAGGCTTACATTTCTCGATGTCTTACGATGATTTTGGCAGAGGTATGAAGACTTTCTCTCCTGATTCCTGCAACTCTTTGATAGCTTTCCGCATTTTATGGTTATTTATCTGGATACTGTGAGTCCGATTTACATCAACAGTCTTTAGTACTAACCATTCTACCTCCTTTTTACAAACCAACTCCACAGATTTATAAAGTTTTCTTCTTCTTTACTTCACTATCTCTTACCTCACTCATACATTTCCTTTCAGTAGATCGAAATGTTTGTCTGAGTCAAAACGCGAGAGGCCTCATGTTACAAAGTCTATATTTAGTAATAGTGCAAAGCGCTATTCACTCTAAGATTGTACACAGGTTGCCAATCACGCTAGGGGCGGATCCAGGATTTTTCTCAGGAGGGGGTGCACTACTAAGGAATGAGGTAGCTGACTGGTGACGGTTTTTTTTTTCTCAGAAAATCAGTTGTATTAGAAAGCTGCAGGTCATCTCAGGAGTGGGGGGATGCACACCCCCTGCACCCTCCTCCTAGATCCTAGATCTGCCCCTGCACGTCTTGTATTACAAGCACAGTTATCCACTAAATGAATTCCTATTCCTCTTGGTTTGTTGAATG
>NC_090888.1:43422178-43444678 GCF_036669925.1 Montipora capricornis | reverse complement strand
ATTAAGGATTAATATCCCTTGTGTTTTCAGAAGTTGCTGCGGGACTCGGGCAATTTCAGCAACTTCTGAAAACACGGGTGATATTAATCCTTAATTTTACTCGGCCCCATGCGATTGCCTATACAAATTAGCTGCACACTTCCGAGGGGGCAAATAACACAAGTTCGAGAGGTTATAACGAACATCTTAGCCACACAGATGATTTGTTTCCCGTTCATTGAATGTTTATCACCTAAGTAGTAAAATAGAATGGTAACACAAGTTGCTTCGACGTCGTTTTAGTGAAAAATGAGCAGCTAACGAAGTAGAAAGTCAAACTGTCAAAGGCAATCAAAAGATATAAAATTATTATAAAAGGTACTTAATTCTAAATACTAAACTGGACTTTTAGAAATGTTATTTCAATCTTTCGGCGAGCCGATTTTCCGCAATTTGCCTTTTTTCCAATGTTTGCCCCCCAGCATAACACATGGCTAGTTTGCATGACAATTTGAAAACTAATATGGCGTGAATAAGGCCTATTGTGAACGAACAGAAAGAAAGCGTAGCGAAATCGATATTTAAAGTTAGGGGGAAAGCAAAACATCATTTTAAAGCTAAGAAAATAAGCTTTCAAAAAACATATAACTTGTTTACAAAGAACAAAAACATTTTATAAAGACAAAATATGAACAAAAATAACGAAAAAAAAAACACAAAAATCAGTTTTCCATGCAAATTTGGTCATTTCAACGTTAATTACGAATTTTTGGATGCAAATGAAAAATTTTCCTCAATTCATCTGCTTTCTTGGTCATAAATTGGACGGAAAACTGATCAGGCACGAATATTTCCAGAACTTTTTAAGTAATCCGCTTAGCGATAATGTGTAATCTGATAATTCGATAAAATCGTCAAATTTGCGACCCGTTACTAATAGAAACGAGATAGATCACATTACCAATAATTAACATCTGTTGGCCAAAAACCACCCAAATTACCAATTTTTCGACGGAAAATCGTCTCAAAGGATAAAGGTAAATTGTAAGATTTGGAGCGAAAACAAGCGAATATTTCGAGCGAAAACACAATTCTGTGCCGTAAGATAAACACGAGGCAAGTTTAAGCAAATTTCCATCCAATGAACCAAACTCCTTTTCTTTATCCTTTCCCATGTATTTAGTGTTATTTTTTGACTGAAAATTTTAAATGAAGTCGCTCTGCAACCGGAACAAAATTTCGCCTTTGCGGGCCCGTTCGCGGGGTTTCAAATGGCTTGAACTGAAATGCCCCTCATGTAGGCGTATTAAAAGCTACAAGGGAAACTGGGGCTATAACCCCCCAGTACACACGTTAAATTTCACAACGATCACTAACAATGGCGGACTTCTACGAATTCTACAAAAATGATTCAAGAGTATTTCAATTTCAGAGCATACGAGGCCAAAGAGAAATCCCACCCCGACTTAACTGAAGGAAGGTGTTGCAGACCCGCAGAAATATCATCAATGCAGGTTGTAATATATTTACAAAACCCAGTATCATTCAAAGGCGAGTTATTGAATTTCCAAATATACCAGGATCACGGGAATTATTCCTAGAGGACTCGATAGAAAGATAAACAAAATCATGATGGGAAGAAGGGCAAGGTTTAATTTCGCAGGAGGCAACCGAAGGCATACGTCTCTGAGAAACAACTAACTTATCAATCAGGGAACCGATAGAAAAATCAGGAATAAACCAGGTGCACTGACGCAGCCTTGGATGAAACTTACGCCAAGCATCTGACAAAGAAAAAGTCGAACTAATAACAGAACAATATTAAGCAGGGACAAAGTTCCCACCAAATTTGTCAAGATGGTGATCATAGCAATTGTAATCACCAGCAATAATAACGGCGTCAGAAGGCAAAAAAAATATTCGTGCAAACTATCAAAAAACACTTTCCTTTCAATCGGATTAATAGGCACGTAAATGTTAATTAAATTGATCTTAAGATCATCGAGTTCAAAAACAAGTCCTAATTATACCCGAGAAAAAATCAGAAAAGCAAGTCAAAACACCTGCTCGTCTGTCAACAGCGGGAGACAAGAAACAAGGCCCACGCCAGGCTTTAGAAAGGGCACAAAAAACTTCAGAATCACTAATGTAGGTTTCTTGAAAACAAAAAACACAGTGCAAAGCATGGAGATTATCAACAAGAGAATCCTGAAACCCCTAGAGTTTAAGGGAAAAAAATTGAAAATTCATGAAGGATGAGGGTTATTAGTCCTTCTACTAGAACTAGCTGGTAAGAGTGTAGTCGACTTGCTTGGAGGAGGACCATCAGGAGGGGTCCAGCCTAGCAGGCTTACGCTTGAACACCACACGTGAAACAAAAGCACGAACAGAAGACTGAGGCGGAGGAGCCGAAACAACAGTACTAACTTCAGGAATTTCCACAGCAGCGAAGACACCATCAGAGATTGAGAAAGAACTCCTATTGTTTATTAGAAAAAGTTCCAACGTTTGTCAGTTCACGTTAATGGTTGATCATTTCAAATAAACGATTGTATAAAGGTGCAATTGATTGTGCGTCTCCATGCAAATTGCATTATTGTATGTTTCTAATACGCCATTGATTGTCACACTATGCAATCGATTTTATAATGCTTAAAAGCATTGCGCGAGATTGAAAGTATATTTGTTATCTTTGATTGTCTAACGGTGCAATTGTTTATCCGTTGATGCTATTGAATGTTAATACATATACAAATAGCGTTATTGAAAGTTCGTTGGCGTTAATGAAGTTCGTGGAAGTCCTAATGAACGTATATTTGCCGTATAGTTTCAAGTGTTGACGCAAATGAATGTATATTTTGCGTAAATGAACAGAAAAAGGTGTAAAAGATCGGTGTGTCACAATTATACCGCGGGAGAACAGATTTGCTGTTCCCAACCCAGCATACCACATGTCTTGCATGTGAAGCTGCCACTTAAATGGGTGCCTAAAACACCCGCCTGGTATGTTAGCTACGCCATGATGCTGTGACTTAGCGAAAAAGAAGGCGAACCCAGGGCGAAGCCCTATCAGTCTGTTTTTTCGTCTTGCTTTCGCTTCTGATATCGCTGCTTTGGTCTATGGCCTCGCAGTGTTATGTCAAGTGCTGATGTTGATCTCCAGCATAGCCGGGCTGAAGATTTCTTTCCTTTATGTGTCTTTGGATGCTTCTGTTCGTCCGTCTTATGCCCAAAAGGCCCGGCCTGGCCGCCGTCCAAGAGTGTCCCTACTACGGATGTGCCTTCTGCCGGTTCTTCACCTCCTTCCGATATTTCTGAACGCCCTCCGCCTGTTCCCTCGCTTCAGCTTTGTTCGATGATTCTTCTTCACAACCGCCCTCTAATGTTCCGCCTTCTTCAGTTCCACTTTTAGCGTCTCCTTTGCAGTCATCGTTATCGTCGTCAACGTCATCCTCGTCCTCTTCTGGTGTGTCTGCTGCTCTGGATTCTCCGTTGCGGTCTCCTTTGCATTATACGCAGTCTATTCAAGATTCCTCTCAGCAGTCTGCAGACCCTTCGCAGCTCTTACAGTCTCAATTAATGCAATCTCTTTTCGAGTCTGCTGAGCCTCCCTCTGCGCCTTTTCCGGTTTGTTCCCCTCCATCAATTGTTATTACTGGCACGCCTTCTGTATCTGATTCGCAACTTGCCGCTGAAGTTCCTTCACAATCTCCTCCTACTGTTTCAAATGAAGCCTTGGCTGCTACGGAAATTTTTGAAGTTAGTCCTGTTGCTTCGCCTTCTCCGCCTCAGTCTCCTGTTCGTGCTTTTGTTTCACGTGTGGTACCAGACCTGTTCGGTTCCGGGTCGAAGCACCTTTTCAAATGTCACTTTTTTGCGCGACGTCCTTAACTACATTCAACGGACTGATGAGTCTGCCATTTTGATAATTCTTGACCAGGAGAAAGCGTTCGATCGAGTCAATCGTCCTTTTCGTCTAAAACTCCTTCACGTTTATATTTTCGGCCCTGATTTTGTCGATGGATTTCTACCTTTTACAACGGCGCATTCATGCAAATCATTCTGAACAGTTGGCTCAATGAAGGTATTTCTCTTAAGCGCGGGGTGTGTCAGGGGGACCTTTTGTCTCCCTTGCATTGTTTTATGTTCTTTGCGCGGAGGTCTTGGCCTCCCTCATCCGCAGCATAATTCCACTCCTAGCGCTGTCTTCCCGACTCCTTTTTACGAGGCCTGTTTGGATACCTTATCAAGGGTGGGTGACAGTGCTCTAGTTTCTAAAGTTCTCTATAAGTAACTCTTGTTCGTTGAGTCATTCCCGCCAACCTTATATTGTCAGTAGTGGTCTCAGGTTATCGGGCCAGGGTTTTCTCTCGATGGTCACCGGTCTCTCGTTCGGGATTCGCTTACTGAGAATTTTAACAATGATGTTATTTGGTTGATTTTCCTTCGTGGCGTCAAGGTGCGCGATTCTCTCTTTAACTGGAATGTTATCTCTTCTGGTCAGTGCACCTCTTGTCCCCGACGTGAGACCATTGACCATTGCTTTTTAAACTGCCGTAGGGTCAAGAGGGTATGGTTGCATTTTGCAGCGGCTCTCTCCATGGTGCTTGGTTCCCACTTTGCTGTAAGTCTTTTAACCGTTTTCTTCTGGTGCTGGTGCTAAGAGGGCCCGCATGCATTGCACGCCACTTGGTGAAATCCATTCTCTACGGCATTTGGATCTTTCAGAATAGGGCCACCTTTCAAAATGGCAGAGAAGACCATCGAGTGATTATCTGTTATGTCTGTAATGATTTAAAACAGAGGGTCTTCCTGGATTCTAAACGCTTTTCTCAATCTCGCATTCGCGATCTTTGGCTTCTGGACGGTTTTTGTGCCGTGGAGAATGGACTTCCTCGCGTAATAATATAGTTGTACATTTAAATCCTTGTAACCTTTTGGCCCGTGCGCTGTTCGTGGTGTCCGCAATCGGGAGCTCTCCTTAGGGAATTTGCGCTGTTCATGGACCTACCCGTTAGGGCCCCGCTCTCTGGCGGCTGGCTGCTTACTCCGGCTTTTGGTCTCAATGGGTTTTTCTGTGTTTCCTCTTCTTAAGTGGCATGTTTTTGTAAATAGCTTGTTTTAGAGTTTATTGGTAATAAACGTTATGTTAGTTGCCGAAAAACTGGTCATCGTGGTTCTTCCTGCCCTCTCTCCGGTCTGTGCCAGCGCTGTCTTTAGCCCGGTCACATGGCTCGAGCGTGTAGGCACGCCTGGGGAAGCCTCTTCGGAGGCTTCCGAGGTAGGGAAAGACGATGAGATGCTGTCTAAGGATGACGAGGTTGTTGCCTCGGCAGCTCCTTCTCCTGCCTCTTTTCCTGTTGTTGCTTCCGGTGTTCCTGTTCCTGCTTCTGATGTTCCTGCGTCTGATGTTGCTCCCGCTCTTGATGTTCCTGAAGTTCTTGTTTCCGTTCCTGATATTCCTGTTGGAGTCCCTTTTTCTGTTGTTCCTGCATCGCCTCTGTTTCTGATGTTCCTTCTTCTGTTCCTGTTCAGGATGTTCAGTGCCACCTGCGGTTTCGTCCGTTACCACGGTTTCAAGTACTCATCGTGATAAAATTGATCCTCTTCTTCTTTCTGCTTTAGGCGAACTGTCTCATGATGATGTGGTACGAATGTCTAACAAGGAAGTTGCTGATTTTGTGTCTCGACTAATGGACAAATACAGTTTACCTCCTGATTCCCGTCATTATATGATTAACTATGTTTTTCGTGTTCAGAAGAAGTTCTCTAAGAAGTCATCTGAAGCGAAGAAGCCCGTAAAGAGTGCTCCTGCTAAATTTTTGGGTTCTGCTGGTCTGCCTGTTTCCAGGCCGACTCATCCGGATCGCGTGCCATCTAAGTGAATCTCCATTGTGACTTTACTTGGGTTTGATTTAGTAGTTTATTTATTGCGGTATTGATGTAAATTGGTGGTTTGCTTACTTATGAATAAACTCCTTTTACAAAAAAAAAAAACTGTCCATGGCTGATAATTGACCGGGTTAAATGTTTGCGCGCATGCATGATGTGTTGGCCTCACCGAGTTGGTGTTAGTGTGTGTCACCTTGCTTTTAATGCTGTTATTTAGAGTATAACATCGTGATTAACCACCCACTTTCCGCTTCACGGCGCCCTAGCGCGTAACATTTTACTTAAATTCTCTATTATCTTGTAACGGTGGTAATTATTGGGTTGCCATGTGGTAATCCAGTCGACAAATGAGTAGAATTTCTCTGTTTTTTTTCCCGTGTCGGGAAATATTCTTTCTGTCACTCCCCTGCTAAGTAGTGTCTTTGTGCGTAGTGATCTGCGCGTATTTTGGTAGGTTTCAGGGGGTAGTAAAAATGCGTAAATTTCTCTGGTGGACACAGTAGAATACTCAATTAACCTGGAATGGCGTCGAAGTCATTGAAACGCAAATGGCGTTTTGGTGGATCTTTAAACAAAGTGTACCCTTATGGAGCTCAAGAATGGAACGTCAATTGGACAAACAAGACAAGCGGGTAAAAATAAATATCTTGATAATGGACTTCGACAACAATTGCATCTTTCGCCGTCTCATATCGAAAGTGAGCTGTACTTCTAATATTTTACTAATAGTAGTGTTATGCACATCACTGAAAAGAAACCAATCGAAAATTTTTTGAATGCATATCATGGGTTTAGCAAACTAAAGGCCTCCACAGACTACACATTTAGTTGTCGACCACTAAAAAGGAAACGGCTTAGTCGTCGACAACTTAAAATTCAGCGTTTAGTTATCGACAACTCGCCCTACACAAGGCTGCGTTTTTCAGTTGTCGATAACAACCATAGTTAGTATGTTAGTCTATGTAACAACTAAATGTCTAGTCTGTGGAGGAAACTCTCGGCGATAGGGACGACCTCATCGTTACAGAACAGGCGTCACCAAATTATCGCATCTCCAAACCGGACTGCTGCCCTATATTGTTCCCTACTTATCCCTGTCTCACAACGTCGGTGTTGTGACCTGCCGCAGCCGTAACATAAAAGCGCCTCTTGCCGTGAGGTAACTTCTTCGGTGCAAAAGATGCAATAAAAGCTTTCCATGTTTTAAATTATTTCCAAAGAGTTGTCCAGAGGTACTTCCAAGAAGGTAAGCGGAATGAAATAGACAAAGAGCACGGCGCTTTTATACTGCAATGCTCGTTTTCAACGGATCGAAATAGCAGCAACATGACTGGTAGTTATTACAAGTGTTATCTGTTCTTTGTTGAGGATGCATATCATTAAGGTGCTGAAACAATATCCTGCTGAAGTTGAAATACTCTCACCTCCTTTGCTGAGAGCCGCGCGAGCGCGTGTTATTGTTTTAATGAAAGTAATTGCAATGTGAATAAAGGCGCGAGTTTGGTTTGAAGTAATTTAGATGCCCACGTAATGCTGTAATGCTCATTTTCAACGGATCGAGATTGGTAGGAATTGCAAGACCCTGGGAACTAGGTTGTGCTGTTTGTTGACGATGCTAAAAAGCCACGCGAGCGACACGCGCTGATTAATGAATGTAATCGATTTGATATAACAGACTAAAATCGTTCCCTCATGACAGCCGTCTCATTCAAATATTTTAAAATCCCCAGATAAGACTACTCTATAAAATCAACACATCCTTGAAAAAGTCACGATCTGTGAAGAGTTTGCGGCATATATGATCTACAAGCTGCTAAAAAACACGGATCGAAATCCTCTCCCTTTGGAGAGAGATTCTCGCTGAAAGCAGCGAAATATGCTTAGAGCAACCAAACACGTTAGCCAATCGACTTCGGTTGTTAGCGAACTGGACGTTAGCGAAACCACCTAATCTCAGTTAATTCGAACGAACTCGAAGCTTTCCCCTTGTTCTTTCTCTTGAGCTCTTTCCCGTCGATATGCGGCTGCTTTTTTCTCAGTAGCCACAAGTCTAATCTTCATGATCACAGGTAATATCTCAGAATGTTTTTCGAAGTCAAACGAATTCCGAAGTCGATAAATCATGATCGACAGAAGACGAAGCTTCTCTTTCAGACATGTTTTCCATTGTTTACTCAAGTAGCAGCGACCTTTTTGTTGAGTAGTGACGTCATCA
This sequence comes from Montipora capricornis, assembly GCF_036669925.1. NCBI lineage: Eukaryota > Metazoa > Cnidaria > Anthozoa > Scleractinia > Acroporidae > Montipora > Montipora capricornis. The sequence continues at coordinate 43,436,592 of NC_090888.1, read as the reverse complement.
GTCCTCGCTCCAGGCTTTCTCGAATAAGTATGCTGGCGACATACCAAAAATGGCGGATGCTATGAAAAACAATTACTTCGACGTAATAACATTGGAATGTTGGTGAAAGTAAGTTAAACATGTTCATAATGTGAAAAGCGTATACAACATTTTGGCGGCGTTTCTTCGAGGATTTAAGACTTTTGAAAAATCGTGTTTTTTTCGTCAGAGTACCCCTTTATATAAGAGACAGAATGTGACGCCAGATGTCACGTATTGCGACAAAATCCAAAATTCAAACTGCTTTTTTTCAAACATAAAGCATGCGACTAAGCTTAAAACAGACCAGCAGATCTATATATAATTAAAAAATTATAAGCGGGGATACTAACCTGCGTTTGTTTCCCAACAATTTGAAAGGTTTACTAAATCTATACCTAGAGATTATTGCTTCTCCCTCAATCCAAGAAGACCAAGAAAATATTTCCTTTGGTTATAGATTTCAATCCTCGTTTACCCAACATTGGTAGAGTTCTTAATCACCTCAAACATCTTATTTATAAGTCTCCTCCGTTAGCCCAAAATACTTCCCAAGGGTTCCATAATTCTATCTTTCCGCAGAGCCAAAAACATCAAAGAAATTCTAGCAAGCAGGCGCAATTCCAATGTGTACACCAAGGATGAAGAGCGGGGCTGTCACAAATGCAATGCTAAGTGCGACCTTTGTCGTAATTTTGTATGAAAATCTGATTGTTTTACCAGCACTAGCACCAATAGAACTTACCCTATTAGACAGTCTCTAAGTTGTAAATCCAAAAACGTTATTTACTTGGTTACATACAGGAAATGTAGTTTGTAATATGTGGGTTTTGTTTTTGCTACGAATTGAAGGTTAGATTCCGCAATCATAAATCTGCTATGACCACCGAAAAAAGCACATGCGAAGTTGCCAACTATTTTAATAAAGATCACGTTTTGTCAGACTTTGAATTTCTCATCATAGAACAAATTTACAATTCCAGCGTTAGCAACCATAATAGCCTTGATAATCGCCAACTAATTAGGGAAGCTTTTTGGTGCGCCAAACTTTACACCCTTGCACGATTTTGTTTGAACAAAAGATCAGAGTTGAATTCCAAAAATAGGATTTGCTTCACCAAGCCAGCCACTCAGCGTCATTTGTAGTCATTAGCCATATTAGTTTGTTTTAGACACGCCACTTGATGTGAAGAAAAATACCGATTATCAAATCGAAGCAAAAATCTCCGGGCCCTCCCACGACTACAGATCCAACGGCCTTTCTTTGGTTGAAGTGTCTGGCGTGCAGTTTACATTTAAGGAAAGTACACAGAAGAGCAGTAGAATATGTCCTTTCGAAGGTCAATTTCCCCGATTTGTGTTTTCTTTGTAAGATGTTTTTAAATTGCTTGTTCCGCTACATCTGACAGTCATAAAACAGCGTTTTCAAACTATCCATCATCAGCAAAAATGTACACAATTGCCACAAGTCTGACCCTAAAGTAATACATGAAATTCTCAGACTTGTGACACATTGTGACGAGTATAGAAAGTACCATAAATGACATTATGCATCACATTATTCGGCCTGTATGTGAAAACCAACAACTTGCCCTTAAAAAGCCTACGAGAGGGGTAGGTGGGTGAAATAATGCAAGTATTGACACTTAATTTTTAAAAAAGTCGTTCAAAAATGATGAAGTTAAGGCGCTAAATCAGACGACCTCACCATTTTTTAGGCCAAGTAATGTAGATTTTTCGACACTCAATTCGTGACTGAACAAAATAATTTGAATTTCTTTAAAGTTATTCTGAATTCTTTCTCTAGCTGCTAGTGGAGAGGATTATATTCTTAATAAATCATAATTAATAAGTTTAACCCATTCGTTTATTTCTCCGAAGTATTCACAGCTATCACCAATTCACTTATAGGTTGTACAAAAGTTGGGTATTTGCTTCTTCTAGAACCTACTTATGTTGCCAATCACGTCAGGGGCGGATCCAGAATTTTCTTAGGAGGGGGTGCACCACTAAGGAGTGGCGTAGGTGACTGGTGACGTTTGTTATTTTTTAGCAGAATGGCAGTTGTATTATAAAACAGTAGGTCATGTCAGGGGAAAGGTGCGCTCCCCCTGCACACTCCTCCAGATCCGCCCGTGCACGTCTTGTATTATAAGCACAATTATCCACTAAATCAATTTCCTGTCTTGGTTTGTTGAATGTAAAATTCCTAATTTCCTTATCTTGTAAGATAATGCACCTGCCTAGTTCCCAGCAAAGTTATATCATATGAAGTTTGTTTAGCGGTTAACTGTTACATTTTTCTTCTAAAGACACTTGCATGGCTGTAAATGTCAGAGTATTCCGCTGTAGATACGAATCGTAAGATCAGTGGATGTACTGAGCTTCAAGCAGAGAGAAGTTAAAGAGATAAATAAAATTCATCCAAGTTTTACTTATCAACTTCATCAGTGTTCCAACTATTACTGAACTTCGTTACGGTGCAATAAATTTAGACATTAAGAGCAGAATGCTTTGTCAAAACGCTCTATTATATTCTGTTCAGATTTTTTTTGCTCTCTAATTGTCAAATTTGTCTCGCAGGAAAAAGTTACTTGAACCATTCTGGTCTTGGTAGACACCATTATTCGAAAACCTAATTTCTCCAATCAGTTTTCCAGGAACATTACCTCGTGTCAGGCTAAAACACCCACCATATCTTTTATCTGCGATGGCTTTAAAGTGCTTTCATTCACAACACCAAAGCGGGTAATGGCTTTTGTAGCAATCCCCGTTGACTAAGACGCCTGCGAAGGGCGAAATCTGACCTGATGACGACGTAGTTTTCTTTAGTCGCTGACTCGGTTCGTAAGACTATAATCAACGTAAACAAAAATGCCTATACCCTGCTATCTCCACCACTTCAATAATAAAAGTGGCGGAATAACTTAATGAAACTGAAAAATACGACGCCGAAAATAGAGATAGAAGGTGGAACTCTAAGTTTTCCTTTGGGCATGATCCAGCAATGAAGCCAATAAAAGGTTCATGTTCGGAATAAAATGTCCAGGTGGTGATATCCGCTCTTTAGACCAATTAATCTAGACTAATCAGGGTATCTATTGCAAGTTCCGATATAATCGCTTTTTAAAATAGAACTTGGTTTAGACCGTATTGGAATACTGAATGACAATAAGCTAACCGTCAGAAACCTAAAAGATTCTTCAAGTAACTTTAAAATCGCAGAAGAGACAGATTACCAATGCAGGAGGACAGGGAGAGTGTTAGAAAAAAACGCGCCGAAGTTTACAAGGTAAGGTAAAGTCTGCATATGAGCCAATTGGCCTATCAGGCCGGAGATTATCTCGGTTTCAGTACCATGAAGCGACTAGGAGTATTTCTACTCCCCCCTGGATGGGATTCCAGTCCATCACAGGGTTACCCCTAGCATTAAATTCGCCGATACCCATTTATACACATGGGTGGAAAGAGGCACCGTGTGAGTAAAGTGTATTGCCCACGAATACAACACAATTAACGTTCCCGGCCAGGGCCGGAACCGGGACTTATAGCTCCGGAGTTGAGTTGTGTTTCTGGGTACTGCTTAATTAAATCATTTCTTCACCTTCTCCTATACAAAAACTCATTGCCTAACTAGTGAATTCCACCGTAATTTTCACGCAAAAACCCGATATCCCATGAATAACGAAGCGATGACTGCAATTTCGGTTCTTCAAATGAAGTTTACTGAGGAATGCACCAGTTGATCAATGAATTTTTCTTGAATCGCACGATTTTTAAAAGAAAAAAAAAGCAAATCCTCGACAAGCAAACGGAAAGGAAAGTCATTTCAGAGTAATTGCATGTCAAAAGCCACCAAATAGGAATCACTCTAAAATTAGAAATCACAGACGTACTAGCTCGTGATGTGACAGATCGATAGAAAAGTTTTGTCAGTTCAAGGTCAAAAAGAGTTTTACTGATGAACTTTATTCCATTTTATCTATGAGAACGAGATCATTCACATTTTGCACCTAATTAGATGCACGCCTAATTTTGACATCCGACACGAAGTGTCCTTTTAAGTCCAAGGCTTACTACATCTATTTCCAACAAGGTACGAGTAAAGGTTAGCGTTATTTTCAGGTTTGATTAAATACAGCAGTTAATCTTTACTTAAACAGCAGCATTTGGGGGACACTTTGTGACATTAATTTCCGAGACACGAATGATGTTGAGGTTGGCTCAAGGGGACACTTCGTGACGCTTATTGAAATCTGCGTGCATCTAATTTGGGGCATTTCTGGACATAGGCCATAACAATAAAATGTTTAGTTTCCCATCGCCCCGTCTCTTGTGGTGGTGGGTCGGTCGGTCGTTTCTTTGTTGGAGGTACTTGTGTCTATTTAGTCAAGAATGACCTTGTTATGACGTTTTTTGATACCGATTTGGTGAACACGTGTGTCCGCCATTTTGAAAACTCTTCGTATCCAGTTGTGATAATTTAGCCTTTGAACCCTCCTCTAGCTGACATCGACCTTTTGCCGTTGGACGGAAATTCTCTTATTACAGTTTGTAAAATACCGTCGTATGAAAGGTGAAGTGAACTATGTAATTGTCACGTTTATGGAAAATTCACCTAGAATGACCTCGTGTAGGCATTCGCATTAGTACCACCTGGCACCTGTTCGCTGAGCATGAACTGTGCGAATTCTATTGTACGATACATTTCAAAGGAGAAGTGGTCTATGTTATAGTCACATTTATCGCAAGTTCACCTTGAGTAACCTTGTTAAGGCATTCACCATTTGTGGTGTTATCTAGTCAAGGCGCTTTACAGCTTTAAGACCAGCCAGAGAGCGGTCTGCAATCCGCAATAGGAGGGAGTTTATAATAATATTCATTTGCATGTTACCTAGTAAAGGCATCCATAAAAGCAGACCTGGGATCCGATCGCCCTGAGGTAAACCTTGATAGCTGAGCATTGAGAGCTTTGGTAACCAAATCAGTACTTAATGAGAAAATGTCTGGTAAAGCCTATCAAACAGCTCAGGGGTAAGTTGACATTTATGACGTGATTGATGCTTTCTGGACAGAAACTGCATCTACCGTTAGCAGAGCCTGCAGTAGCCTGCTTTTAGCTTCAGTTAGATCATGTTCGAGGCAAGTGGCTGCAGTGTGGGCACTTTACAGCCTCAAGACCAGCCAGAGAGTGGTCTGCTATCTTCAAAATCAAGCCATTTTGTGGCCGGTCTCAAACATCTTAATGGCATGCAGTTTTTCCGACTTACGCTGCTTATCTATTTGATACTAATTATGCTTGTCAGACTGACGAAGTTAATGGTGATAACAGTCCATCTCTTGTTATATATTGTGAAGGATATTGAGGCTCTCGCAGTTCAAGTGAGTGAAGTGCCCTTATCGATCGTTTTTACTCTCAGGAGACAGAAGTGTGGGACCGTAGCAGCCAGTTGGTTCTTGTCACTGCTCTCAAGGGTCCAAAAGTCATTGAAAATGGTGGCAGAGATTGCGATAAAGTTATGTCTGTAGGTAATCCGCCAGGAAAAAATTGAGACAATAACGAAATGCCACTGCACACCAAAGATTGTCAATTGAAGGTATTGACACCAATAGCTACCAATGTGTGAACATAGTATCTTGAATAAAATGCCCGGTAGAGCTTATGGTGTAAAGTTTTTGATCCACACGAGCTACATTGTTAGCCTCCATTTATAGCCAACCGGAAGTTGCGGATTCGTTGCTTTAAACTCTAGCCCCTACGGAACTTTAAACTTCATGCTTAGATGGTCTGGCTTTGGCTATACAAAAAATTGGTTTTATCAACGGAGTTGATAATTTAAATTGGCCACCGTACAGAGATTCTGAAAGCTGACGTTTCGAGCGTTAGCCCTTCGTCAGAGCGAATCGAGGAATTATAGGTTACGTGTAGTTTTTATAGTAGAGTAGGAGCTACGCTATTGGTGGTAACATGGCAACGTGAAAAATAGGAATATATATATTAGTTAAATAAAAAACGTTCGTTAATACCGTGAGGATTAAGAGTGCCGATTTGGAAGATGAATCTTTGTTCCAGATTCTTGCGCCTTTCCGTCGTACTTAGATGTAGGGCAAGGCCGCAGATAGCCATGTGTTTTTTGGAGTGGTTAGGGAGATTAAAATGACGAGCGATTGGCTTAGATGCATCTTTGTCATTCTTCTCAACATCTCGAAGGTGTTCGCGGAATCCTAGTCGTCTACCTGTCTCGCCAATGTATAATTTATTGCATAACGTACAGGTTATGCAATAGATGACATTTGCGGAGGTACATGTGAAAGAGATCGCTTAGGTCCCGATATCTTGTGAGTGTTAACAATAAAAAGACAAGTTTTGCATCGTGAGCGCACGCATTTGAAAGTGCCGGGTTGCTCGTTAGTTTTGAGGGCGCCTCTAACTAAAAAGTTGCCTACGTTTTTGTCGCGTTTGAATGAAATAACGCGACAAAAACGTAGGCAACGTTAGTTGGTGTGGTCCGCGATCCCTGCATCGTATATCAAGAAATGACCTGTTGTTCCTGATCAAATTCCATATCACTCCTATGCACAATACCCTATTGTTTGAAGCCGCGGCAACGGAATTTTGTCGGATGTTGACGAAGTCGATTCCTGGCCATCCGAAGAATATCGGCGAGTGAGGGAAGGTGTTTCAGGGGAGAGGGCAGGGCAAAATTGCGTGTCAGCATGATATAGTGGAGATGGGTACGAGTACAGGGAAGGGCTTTTGCATCTTTTCGAGCATGTGCAGTGAAACGAAAAGTGAAATTACTTGCTCGTACATGTGAATCTCACACCGTGTAAGGAGCCTGGATTTTATTTAGCTGACTGGTACGGAATTCTGCTGAATTCTTAGATTGTAAGTTTTTTCTCGAAGACGCCTTATTTTAGCCTTGTAAACCTTGATTAGAGAAGGCTGAAGCTGTGTTATTGCGCAACTTTTAAACACGATCGAGCACAAAGAGTATCTTAAATTTTGACAACATGGCTGTTGTTGCACTCGTGCGTTTTTCGAGTCAGTTATGATTAATCATTTTGTATTCACTCATGACTAACCTTAAACAAAGCGATTGCTTTGAATAGAATATTAAGTGTTTTTATGAAATGAAACAAAAAAGCAATCGTCCTTAAGCCGAATTAAAACATTTGAAACGATATTTTTATAACCAAAGGTAATATCCTAGCAGGAATTACCTACCATATTCTTGAGAACTTCGTTGTTCAGGTTATCGGAAAGGTATTGTCTTCACTACCAGGAGTTCAATTTGGGAATTATGTTACCATTATTTAAGATCTAGACGGGATGAACTTCTAGCCTTGCCCCATAATACAAGGGGTTATGATGCCCTTGTATCTTTATTTTTCTCAGCTAGGGCACTGAGTTACAAATGTAGGCTGAACAATGTCCACCAGGCGTTTCGTTACACTGGTCATCCACTGGTGGTTTATATGTTTCAAACTGATGCGAGTGCTAGTGGCCGGAGCATTACCTGTGCAACTAACGTTTCTTTCAGTCGACGTCTTGGGAGCAGGAATCACTGCAAAGTAATCCTAATTCCCAAATGTTTGGTTAAGGTTGAGGCATCCTAGTGGTGCCAGCATGCGCCACTCAGGCTTGGTATATTCGACTACAAATGATGGGTCAGCGGCCTTTGGTCTGAACTCCAGGCAGCCAGCTACTGGTCCACCCGTCTGCCAATAGCACGCACAGAGTGCAAAATTAGCTCAAGCTGATTGCGCGGCTCATTATCTTGGTACTCTATAAAAAGTGATGCTTTTCTGAATACGTTACCCTGGTGTCTTTCTACTCAAGCACAGTACAGCGTTTATCTTTTTTTTAAATTGGCTGTATTCTGTCAGAGTCAGAGGGAGTGCCCTTCACTCTCTCCGGATCGATCTAGCACTTGTTTTAGAGTTCTTATATGGGGAAGATATCGCTGACGTCACCTATTGCAATGAATGTGCCAACCAGAACCTCACTGGTTGTCGAAACAAAAGGTCTTTTGTTCCTGCGGTTGGCACATATGAATAACAAGAGCAATGTTTGTAAACAAAACTTCCCTATACCGAGTTTCCATCGATGTCGTTCGGCACTGATCACTGCTAGATCAGCTTTGTCTCGTATGATTAGCGCTGAGAATACCTTAGTTGGCCAACATCCAGTTGTTCATCGTTTTTTGAAAGGTGCCTTTGGAAGTAAGTCACCCTTAAATAGGTATTATGGTATTTGGGATATGCAGCAAAGGCTGCAATTTGAGAGACTCGCACTGGCCTTGAAGGAACTCGCGTTAATACTAGCCTTTTTATTAGCGTTACAACAATACTTTGCTACGACCTAATGTAAGCGATAGTTACCAGGAAAAGTCTCAAGATGAGTGTGTGTTTGTTTCTTGGTAGTCATATCAGCAATGCTAACACTGTTAGGAGCGTTTCAAACTTTGTTCATGGATCGTTTAGAAGTAATTGGTAGTCTAGACGTAAGTTGTAGAATAGAATGGGTTTATTAAGACATTGTAATCTTGGTGTTTGGTTGGTGTTTTGGGCTCCTCATAGTGTCCTCACACGCTTTGTAGACTTCATATCAGTACCGGAGGTTACAGTTTATGAGATAGAATTGGAAACATAAACCAGACTTACCTGTAAGTTGAAGTTTGACTTGAATTCTATCTCATAAAAATTAGTAACCGAAGGCATCTGACATGCTCACCTCTCCCTGCCTGCGCAGATTCCCATAGAAACACTGCTATTTCAGACACGTTTGACTACCCGTCAAGATGGCTTCCAAAACCTTGACAAGGCCTGAAACGAATGAAGCAACCAGCTCTCTAACCTTCCCGACGTTAGAAGAGTGTTAACATTCGGTAAACGTAGTTAGATCTAGGCAGCCACGAGTTTAAAAGCGCCGATAACACCAGTATTTGTACTTGTTTGTTTTTACTACATGTATTTCATCCCGACTTTGCTTTTCACCTTCACAAGTGGTGTTAAAAAACGGTCCGTTGGAATATTCATAAAATGGCTTATTTCTTCATTGACAACAGGGTTTTCTCCTAATTGAGTCATTTTCGATGAGGGCCCGGGCCTTAGCCCTTGACACGAGGTACAGCTATAAGCTGTCCTTTTGACGCAGCTGGTGTAACTCCAGTCGGAGATCGATGATGTTGTTCTAAAATTCGATTCTTATCTCCCTAAGCAGATGGCAGGGAAGCAGTTAAAACTTCCTCCGATATTTCTCCAACAAAAGCAGCCGAAAAGACTCTTGTTGTAACTCGGTAAAAAGCTTGAAACAATTAACAATCTTTAGCGTGCACTTATTACACATAGAGCGTTGGTGATCAAGACCAACAACAGGCTGTAGTGCCTAAATTAATTTTGACTATGACTGGTTTTCTATTCAAAGTACCCGAAAACTCTTTTTTTGTAGTCTCACAGAACTGAGCAGCACCGTAGCAGCACAACTGCCATTACGGTATTTTGTGAGTAGACTTTCACGACAAACTATACAAACCTTGTCCATCATCGGTGGAAAAGTTTATTTACTGTATAAAGGTCTTCCTACACGGTATTGCTCAGTAGCTTAGCAAGGCGATGCAGAGTGGAACAGCCTCTCATCACCAGCATTGCGTCAATGGTATTACCAGCTGGCAGCTTTCACAGCCAAGCTCTCTCATATTGGCAGAATCGATTAATCAATTTATATTGTCCATACCTTTATACGCAATACGCAATAGGAGACCTCCACGCACTGCTTCACTGCTCACCCGCGCTTAGCATCTCACTTAAATTGCCTTATTTCTTTTCCGAAAATTTTCCGTAACTTCGAATAATATAGGGATGTAAATAAGTTTACTGATTCCAACATGGCGGTGTTGCTAAAGCATTGACAACTTGGGAAACCTGATAGACTGTAAAGCGCTTTCTATCAGTATTTTGACGTCCGTTATTTTTGTTGTTCAGTAGTTATTTTAATCAGCGAGATGCTCATTTCTTACTCTTGTCTGGGTTTAATTATGGACTTAATAATCTCTTCACGTTTCACAGCATAGCAATCAAATAACAATGAATGGACTGTTCATCAGGAAGTATCCATGCATTACAAGAGGCATAGTACTAGCGTGACGTGTGTCTCAGCTGAAATTTCAGTACACCCTTCGCGCTGCTAAGTATCGGCTTGACGGACAGAAAAGAGGAGGCGAAATATCGAAACTATTTCTAAATTCCCTATCAAGACGAAGATGTCTTCCCCAGAAAACTGGCAAACAAAGAGGCCCACAATCCGAGAACGAACCATGTTTATGCTGAACAACGATCTTTTCAGCGATGTGAAGTTTATGGTTCGTAGATCTGACAGCGATGGCGAAAGTGAAAGTAAGCAAGTTATTCCAGCTCACAAGTTTGTGTTGTCGATTAGTAGTCCTGTGTTTGAAGCCATGTTTTACGGTGAGCTAGCTGAAACTAGTGGCTGCATTGAACTGCCTGACTGTGAATACAACAGTCTGCTGGAGTTGTTTCGTTTCATGTACAGCGATGAAGTGAATTTAAGCGGAAGCAATGTTATGGAGGTCTTTTATTTGGCGAAAAAATACATGGTGCCTTCCCTGGTTGATAAATGCAGCGAATATGTGCAAAGTAATTTGCATCCATCAAATGTTCTCAGCATCCTTCCATTGGCTGAAACGTACGACGACAAAGCCTTGGTAGATCGATGTTGGAAAGTGATCGACACACAGTCGAAAGAAGTCGTGACTTCAGATGAATTTGCGACAATTCAACGCTCCTTCCTTGAGGCAATCATCTCAAGAGACGCTCTTACCATGAAAGAGATCGACCTGTTTAAAGCTGTTCACTTATGGGCGACAAAGCAATGCAAAAAGAAAGGTCTAGAAGCAAATGGTGAAGCAAAAAGAGGGATTCTTGGGGAAGCAGTAGTTAAAAAAATCCGCTTTCCTTTGATGAAAGAACAAGAATTTGCAACCGTTGTCCTTGACGCAAACATCCTTACTCTAGACGAAGTAGTCAACCTCGTTAAGTTCTTCCGTTCAGCATTGGGGGCCACCCCAGTGAGATTTCCAGAGACAAAGCGGTCATCTTTATCCCCTGTGTTTCGCACTTGTGATAGATTTGGTAACTACGTAAGTCAGAGTTGGGGTTACGGATCACGGGCAAAAGACTGTCTTATTTTTAGCGTGAATAACAACATTAAGTTGTGTGGAATGTGTTTATTTGGCAGTATGAACAACGACTATCACGTTGAATTAGTGATCAAGGATCTTCACAGCGATACCACAGTTAAAACCAAGACGGATAGCTTTAGGTCACAGCAAATGGAATGCAAAGTTGGTATTTACTTTGGATTTGAAATTGTTTTTGACACACCACTTGATGTGAAGAAAGACACCGATTATCAAATCGAAGCACTAATCTCTGGGCCCAGCTCTGATAAGGGAGACAACGGCCTTTCTTTGGTTGACGTGTCTGGCGTGCAGTTTACATTCAAGGAAAGTAGATATTTCGGTAACGGAACATCTACTTCCTATGGTCAATTTCCCCGATTTGTCTTTTCTTTGTAAGATTTTTTTTAATTGCTTGTTCCGCTACATCTGGCAGTCATAAAACAGCGTTTTCAAACTATCAATCATTAGCAAAAACGTACACAATTGCCACAAGTCGGACCCTAAAGTAATACATGAAATTCGCAGACTTGTGACACATTGTGACGTGTATAGAAAGCACCATGAATCACATTATTCATTACTTTATTCGGCCTGTATGTGAAAACCAACAACTCGCTCTTAAAAAGCCTATGAGAGGGCTAGGTGGGTTAAATAATGCAAGTACTGACACTTAATTAAAAAAAAAAGTCGTTTAAAAATGATGAAGTTAATGTGCTAAATCAGACGACCTCACCATTTTTTAGGCCAAGTACTGTAAATTTTTCGACACTCAATTCATGACTGAGGAAAATAAGCTTTCAAAAGAAATTTGAATTTCTTCAAAGTTATTCTAAATTCTTTCTCTAGCTGGTAGGGGAGGTGATTATATCCTTAATAAATCATAATCAATAAGCTTAACTCATCCGTTTATTTCTCCGACGTATTCACAGCTATCACCAATTCACTTATAGGTTGTACACAAGTTGGGTATTTCCTTTTTCTAGAACCTACTTATGTTGCTAATCACGTCAGGGGTGGATCCAGGATTTTTCTTAGGAGGGAGTGCACCACTAAGGAATGTCGTTTTTTTTTGGCAGAATACCAGTTGTATTAGAAAACCGTAGGCAATGTCAGGGGGAGGGTGTACACCCCCTGCACCCTCCACCAGATCCGCCCATGCTCGTCTTGTATTAAAAGCACAGTTATCCACTAAATGAATTTCCTGTCTTGGTTTGTTGAATGAAAAATTCCTAATTTCCTTATCTTGTAAGATAATGCACCTGCCTAGTTGCCAGCAAAGTTATCTCATATCACGTTTGTTCAGCGGTTATTTGTTATATTTTTCTTCTAAAAGCAATTGCGTGGTTGTAAATGTCAGAGTAGTCCGCTGTAGATACGAATCGTAAGATCAGTGGATGTACTGAGGTTCAAGCAGAGAGAAGTTAAAGGGATAACAAAATTCATCCAACTTCAACTTACCAACTTCATCAGTGTTCCAACTCTTACTGAACTTCGTTACGGTGCAATAAATTTAGACATTAAGAGCAGAATGATATGCTTTGTCAAAACGCTCTATTATTATGTTCAGATTTTTTTGCTCCCTAATTGTCAAATTTATCTCACGGGAAAAATCTGATTGAACCATTATGGTCTTGGTAGACACCATTATTCGAAAACCTAATTTCTCTTATCAGTTTTCTTGGAAAATTACGGTGATACCTCGTGTCAGGCTAAAACACCCACGATATTATATATCTGCGATGGCTTTAAAGTTCTTTCATTCACAACACCAAACCGGGTAATGACTTGTGTAGTAATCCTCGTTGACTAAGAAGCCTGCGAGGGGCGAAATCTGACCTGACGACGACGTAGTTTTCTTTAGTCGATGACTCGGTTCGCTCGGTTCGCTCGGTTCGCTCGAGGTCAATCAACGTAAACAAAACTGCCTATACCCTAGAATCTCCACCCCTTTAATAATAAAAGTAGCGGAATAACTTAATAAAACTGAAAAATTCGACACCGAAAATAGAGATAGATCGTGGTGATATCCGCTCTTTAGACCAAATTCAGTGTAAAAACAAATTAACCTAGACCAACCAAACTGCTCGAAAACATGTTTATTAATTTGGGTGTCTATTGCAAGTTCCGATATAATCCCTTTTTAAAATAGAACTTGGTTTAGACCGTATTGGAATGCTGAATGACAATAAGCTAACAGTCAGAAACCTAAACTGAGGTTCTTCAAGTAACTTTAAAATCAAAGAAGAGACGGATTACGAATGCAGGAGGACAGGGACAGTGTTAGGAAGAAAACGCACCGAATGAGACAATTGGCCCATCAGGACAGAGATTATGCCGGTTTTAGTAGCATGAAGTGACTAGGACAACCTCGTTCCCAGGGTCTCTCATCTGGGAACAAGGTTGTATTTCTACTCCCCCCTAGATGGGATGCCGGTCCATCGAAGGGTTACCCCCAGCATTAAATTCGCCGGTACCCATTTATACACATGGGTTGAAAGTGGCACCGTGAGAGTAAAGTGTATTGCCCACGAATACAACACAATTAACGTTCCCGGCCTGGGACCTCTCGCTCCGTAGTCAGGTGGTGTCTCTGGGTACTGCTTAATTAAATCATTTTCTTCGCCTTCTTCTATACAAAAATTCACTGTCTAACTAGTGAATTCCACCGTAATTTTCACGCAAAAAACCGATATCCCATGAATCACGAAGCGATGCCTGCAATTTCGGTTCTTTGAGTGAAATTTACTGAGGAATTCACCAGTTAGGCAATGAATTTTTTCTTGAATCGCAAGAGTTTTAAAAGAAAAAAAAACAACAAATCCTCAGCAAGCAAACGGAAAGGAAAGTCACTTCAGAGTAATTGTCAAAAGCCAGCAAATAGGAATCTCGCTAAAATTAGAAATCACAGACGTACTAGTTCGTGATGAGACAGATCGTTAGGAAACTTTGTCAGTTCAAGGTCAAAAAGAGTTTTATTGATGAACTTTATTCCACTTTATCTATGAGAACGAAATCATTCACATTTTGTTTTTTTTCTCAGGCCATGTCCTATGTCCAGATATGCCCCAAATTAGATGCACGCTTATTTCAATAAGCGTCACGAAGTGTCCCCTTGCTCTTCTCGCCAACTTCAACATCACTCGTGTCTTGGAAATTAATGTCACAAAGTGTCCCCCAAATGCTGCTGATTAA
>NC_090888.1:43407178-43417178 GCF_036669925.1 Montipora capricornis | reverse complement strand
TTAGTTTTTTAAACAAGTCTATTATTCTTGTCCCGTTGCCTTAGAGCACAGGAAATTCCTTACTTGAAGTTTCTTTTAATGAGCAGCTCTATGAATTTAAGTCATTACCCATGAGTTTGACATTTGTGTTCCGGAAAAAAAAAATTCGGAGGGGAGCGTCTGTGATTTACCGTCAGTAATCGTGTTCCGGAATAATTTTGCTACATTATTAAGTGATCTACGCTGACCAAAATATGCGTGGCTCATATTTCGTTGGAGCTAAATTCTCAAAATGGTGGTCAATAACGTAGATTTCAAACGTGCATTGAAGAGCGTCTCCGATAGTTTTAAGATACCTTGGCTTTATAGCATAGAAGCCCTCTTTAAAGGAAAGGATGTATTTGCAAGCCTTCCAACCGGGTACGGCTCTGGTCTGCAGAGCAGCACAGAGCGTTCCCGATGGGCTGTTATTTTCCTCTATTTGTTCACATCTCAAATCATGCAGGGCATCACGCTGTGTAGATGGTGCGTGAGAATGGCTAGGCTGGTCCCAGCAAGGCGTTGGGGTTACATTGACTGGTAAGGAATAGCGGGAGACGTTTTTCGAGTGGACAATCTTTTGAATAGTGCTATATTCACCTCGTGAAGAGCGCTTTCGTTTCTTTTGCGCTGACAACAATTCCTACAAATGTACGTCGAATCGATTTCCACTTTACACTCCATAGATGCAATTCCGCTCGTACTTTAAAAGAAAAACCTCTTTGACAATCAAAAAGATTTTTATTCGTATTTTGTACCGTGCTCAAAGTACACACGAACTCATCGTAAAATCTCTCACGGTGGTTCTCACGGTGTTGATGTGGAGAAATAAAATTAAAGGCCAATCAAAACTTGTTGTTTCAATGATGAAATGATCGATGGGTAATAACCAATCAAATCATTTTCCACACATTCCAGGAAAAATCACGTGGTATGGAACACGAATAGGGAGCTTAAGCACGCGTGTTCTTGAGACGCGGACGACGACCGGAAGTTAGCTGTTTTCCCTTTTAACTTGTCTTCACACCAACCACATTTGCATTGCTAAGTATCTTTTTTCCCTTTAAAAATGATTAGTATAAAAATCTGAGGGACACCGCTATCCTGGCACGCGAAGTGTTCTCTTCCGGTTGCCGTTCGCGTCTCAGAAACGCGCCTGCTTAAGCTCTCTATTACCAACGGTAAATCACAGACGCTCCTCTCCGAATTTTTTTTTTTTCGTAGAGCGGGCGGCTGTACACAGGCTATGGTGGTCCTTAGGCGTAAGGGACTTTCTGTGAGTATGTTTCTCTGGTAGTTTTTTCTTTATTTGCAGGGAAAGGATGTTCTTGGTTGCTTTCACGCTATGTGAGAGTCAGTCCAATTGTCATTAAAACTGTTTTGACCCCCACAAAGGGAATCACTTTCTTGGTTCTCACTCTAGATTGTGACTTGATGAGGGATGTAACTATCCGATAAAAGAAAGGAAAACTGAAATTCTTGTGTTCAGAAGCTCTCAGTGAGAAGGAGTTTACTATTCACTTCGTTGTTCAAGTTA
The DNA here is from genome assembly GCF_036669925.1 of Montipora capricornis. Classification (NCBI taxonomy): domain Eukaryota; kingdom Metazoa; phylum Cnidaria; class Anthozoa; order Scleractinia; family Acroporidae; genus Montipora; species Montipora capricornis. The sequence goes on along the minus strand of NC_090888.1, from coordinate 43,415,623 downwards.
TCGGAAAGGTATTGTCTTCACTACCAGGAGTTCAATTTGGGAATTATGTTACCATTATTTAAGACGGGATAAACTTCTAGCCTTGCCCCATAATACAAGGGTTTATGATGCCCTTGTGTCTTTATTTTTCTCAGCTAGGGCACTGAGTTACAAATGTAGGCTGAACAATGTCCACCAGACGTTTCGTTACACTGGTCATCCACTGGTGGTTTATATGTTTCAAACTGATGCGATTGCTAGTGGCCGGGGCATTACCTGTGCAACTAACGTTTCTTGCAGTCGACGTCTTGGGAGCAGGAATCACTGCACAGTAATCCTAATTCCCAAATGTTTGGTTAAGGTAGAGGCATCCTAGTGGTGCCAGCATGCGCCACTCAGGCTTGGTATATTCGAGTACTACAAATGATGGGTCAGCGGCCCTTGGTCTGGACTCCAGGCAGCCAGCTGCTGGTCCACCCGTCTGCCAATAGCACGCCTAGAGTGCAAAATCAGCTCAAGCTGATTGCACGGCTCATTATCTGGGTACTCTATAAAAAGTGATGCTTTTCTGAATACGTTACCCTGGTGTCTTTCTACTCAGACACAGTACAGCGTTTATCTTTTTTTTAAATGGGCTGTATTCTGTCAGAGTCAGAGGGAGTGCACTGCACTCTCCCCGGATCGATCTAGCACTTGTTTTAGAGTTCTTATATGGGGAAGATATCGCTGACGTCACCTATTGCAATTAATGTGCCAACCAGAACCTCACTGGTTGTCGAAAGAAAAGGTCTTTTGTTCCTGCGGTTGGCACATATGTATAACAAGAGCAATGTTTGTAAACAAAACTTCCCTATACCGAGTTTCCATCTATGTCATTCGGCACTGATCACTGCTAGATCAGCTTTTTCTCGTATGATTAGCGCTGAGAATACCTTAGTTGGCCAACATCCAGTTGTTCATCGTTTTTGAAAGGTGCCTTTGGGAGTAAGCCACCCTTAAATAAGTATTATGGTATTTGGGATGTGCAGCAAAGGCTGCAAATTGGGAGACTCGCACTGGCCTTGAAGGAATTCGCGTTAATACTAGCCTTGTTATTAGCGTTACAACAACACTTTTCTACCACCTAATATAAGTGACAGTTACCAGGAAAAGTCTCAAGATGAGTGTGTTTTTGTTTCTTGGTAGTCATATCAGCAATGCTAACACTGTTAGGAGCGTTTCAAACTTTGTTCATGGATTGTTTAGAAGTAATTGGTAGTCTAGAGGTAAGTTGTAGAATAAAATGGGTATATTAAGACATTGTAATCTTGGTGTTTGGTTGGTGTTTTGGGCTCCTCGTAGTGTCCTCACACGCTTTGAAGACTTTATATCAGTACCGAAGGTTACAGTTTATGAGATTGAATTGGAAACTTAAACCAGACTTACCTGTAAGTTGAAGTTTGACTTGAATTCTATCGCATAAAGAGTAGTAACCGAAGGCATCTGACATGCTCACCTCTCCCTCGCTGCGCAGATTCCCATATTTCAGACACGTTTGCCTACCCATCAAGATGGCTTTCAAAACCGTGACAAGGCTTGAAGCGGATGAAGCAAGCAGCTCTCTAACCTACCCGGCGTTAGAAGAGTGTTAACATTCTGTAAACATAGCCTTTTAGATCTAGGCAGCCACGAGTTTAAAAGCGCCGATAACACCAGTGTTTTTACTAGATGTATTTCATCCCGACTTTGCTTTTCACTTTTACAACTGGTGTTAAAAAACTTTCCGTTGGAATGTTCATAAAATGGCTTATTTCTTCATTGAGAACATTTTCTATGAGGGCCCGGGCGTTAGCCGTTGACACGAAGAAGCTGTCCTTTTGACGCAGCCGGAGTAACTCCAGTCGGAGATCGATGATGTTGTTATAAAATTCGATGCTTATCCCCCTAAGCAGATGGTAGGGAAGCCGTTGAAACTTCCTCCGATATTTCTCCAACAGAAGCAGCCGAAAAGACTTGTTGTAACTCGGTAAAAAGCTTGAAACAATTAACAATCTTTCGCGTGCATTATTACACATACAATGTTGGTCATACCAACAACAGGCTGTAGTGCCCAAATTAATTTTGACTAACCCTGACTGGTTTTCCATTCAATGTACTCGAAAACTCTTTGTTTGCAGTCTCACGGAACAGCAGCACCGTAGCAGCATTACGATATTTCGTGAGTAGACTTTCACGACAAACTATACAAATCTTGCCCATCATCGGTGGAAAAGTTTATTTACAAAATCCGGCCGAGTGGCAGTTGACACATTTGATAGTTGGGTGACAGGAAGTGATTTCCATTGGCTAGTTGTAGACACGTAACGTGCTGTTATGGGAGTTGCAGGCTTAATTGAAAGACTCTGTGTTAGGCTTTCCATTCCCTCTCCTTCTAAGGAAAGCCTGATACTCAGGCTACCAGATAGAGCTTGACTTTTGTGAACTTTTGTGGTGCGTGAAAGGCATCTCAAAGGACGAGCACTGAATCAGGCTGTTAGTTAGTGTTGGCCACTGTGAAGCTGAATTTGGTGATTCACAAGTCTTTCTCATTTTAGATTACAGTACTTTTGCTTGCTGTGAAAAAGAATAGAAGTTGAACTGAACTAGGAATGATAAACATGGTCGATGCCAAAGTTACTCGATTCCCTTTACTTTCTTCAGTCTTTCTGCTAGTAATCACATTTGCTCTTAGGGTGCTATTTACGTTGTATTTCGTCACAAACGATGCGTAGTTATTTTGACCACAACTTACCTTTTTAACGACGGTGCTTACTGAATTCAAAGGTATTTTTGCACGGGTTATCATCGGAATGTCCGGAAGATCTTAAGTGTTATTGTTAGAAAGCTTAAAAATACTAAGTAATGTATGGCGTTCTTACGCAAATCAAAGCCTAATTATCTCTGAAAAATGCAGGATTGGCCCTAAATTTTTTTGGATACAAAGAGCATTTACTAAATTCTGCTTTTCTCCGCATAGTTTTAATCCGCGCAAAAATATATCTGTGTTAATATGCACCACCCACAGGAAACCCAGTATCTTGAGATGTGCAGAACCTATGCACAATAATAATAGTAAGTTACTCAAGGGTAAAGTAAAAATTTCATTCAGTAACATGAAGCATAGTACTTGGCGCTTATTAAACCAAGTCAAAACGTAAATGTGCGTAACCTCAAACCATTGTTTTTTCTTTTCTCGAGTGGAGTCGGTCTAGTTTGGGGGGGAGGGGGGGGTCCATGTTTTGTACAATCCTTGCTCAATCTCCATTCAATTCCACGCACGAGTCATCGTTAAATTCCCACCAGCATACTTAAACATCTTCCTTCCCCTCGGCAGCTTTTCTATTATTTAGGTAAACTAGTGACACTATTAAATCCCTCAAGGGGCATCTGTAAACTTTATTGAAATTAAACTCACAACATCAGAGGTAATAAAAGTGGTAAGTTATATCGAGGTGGAAAAAGCACCCAGTCCCGACAACATCCCTAGCACATCGTGAAAGGAAATTGCGTCTAACATTATTTCGATCCCTCTTCCCTCTTCTCAACCCAACACTGTCATTGGGGAAAGTTTGATCTGTCCTGTTCACAAAATGAAGACCCCCCTTACCGTTCAATTTCATTATTATGAATTACCTTTAAACGCCTAGAAAGATGTGTTTGACCTTCAATTTGGCTATGGAGACTTCTTTCACCAAATGAAGGTAAACGGAAGACAGCGAAATTCATGCAAACTCAATCAAGTTCCTCATGCAAAACAAAATTATTTGAAATGCTATTTTTAATCGAAGCCTGTCCTAGTGAGGTGTAAAACGCTTATAAAACTCTTTCTTATTACATTTCGAATAGTGGGGTGGAAGTTGATGGGGGAAGGCGTGGGGTGGGGGGGAGGGGGCAATCCCATATAAAATGGACAGGGGTGCTCATCGTACCTTTTAGGAGAAGAAAAAGCGGTTTTGGTACCTCTTAAAGTGTTTAGCCTCAAAAGGTATTGAGCCAAAAACTCATGACAGGAGACATTTGATAATTGACTATTTTTTAATTTTGTCTAATTTTGTCTTAGGCCGGTGTGAAAAAAAAAATGCACGCCCACAAGACAGGATCTTGGTACCTCTTAGGGGTTCTTTTCAAATTTCCGACGAGCACCCACGTCCTTTTTTTTATGGGAGTCGCCCCCCCCCCCCCCCCCCCCCCCCCTCCCCCTTCCCGTATGCAATATCATTGCGTTGTATGGAATCCGGAATACAGTGAAAGTGGTAGAAAGGCTAAAATTACCACGGAAAGCAATAAGCTCAACGATTCATTTAGTAAGGTACTCCTAAAGTCGACGATAAATAAAGTTGATAAAGCATCTCGTTTAACTGTGTGTATATGTGTTTTTGGTTATAATATTTCGCCAACACGACTCTTGATTTCGCCCGTTCAAAATTCGCAGTGGAGATAAACAAGGCTGCGTGTGGGCACACACCCTGTTTGGTATTTTCTTTTCTCTCATCCTCCAACACGCCTTCCAGTTCTGCAGTGAGGGGGGCCTTCTCCACCGTACACGCCACGACGGAAAGCTACTGAACTTGACTCGTCTCCGCGCTAAGACAAAAGTGAAGACAGTGCTGTTAAGAGAGATGCCCTTTGCCGACGACGCTGCCTTTGTCAGTCACACAGAGAGCGGACAACAAGCGATCATAGACCGCTTCGCGACTGCCTGCCAGGACTTTGGCTTTACCATCATCATAAAGACTGAGGTACTGGCAATGCCGGGGACCGATGCTGAGCCGACCATCCTGATCAGCAACCAAGCACTCAACTCTTTGGTCGCCTTCAAGTACCTTAACTCAACAATCACCTCCAATCTCTCCCTGAATAGTGACTTGAATGCTCTGTTTGCGTCCTCAGCACTCTGTTGTATTGGAGAGAGACATGGCCTACATACACGAGACAAGAAGCTAGACTGAACACACTCCACTTCAGATTCCTCCGCAAAATTCTTGAGATCACCTGGAAGGATAAAATCACCAACCAGAAAGTACTTGAAACTGCAGAACTGCCAACTATCCAGTACCTCCTCTCAGAGCGTAGACTACGCCGTTGGCTAGGCCATTGGCCCCGGGCGCCTTCCAAAAGCCCTACTCTATGGACAGCTGTCTCAAGGCAAACGATCGACAGGACGGCCGCTTCTTCGCTACAAAGACGTCTGCAAACAAGACATGAAGGCAGCCACGTTGAATCAGTGTCGGCAACTCGGAATGGCTGGCTGACGACCGAGGAAGATAAGCCCAGACAGTTGGATTCTCTTCCGATGTTACGACATGAATCCCCTTCCAAAAGGAGTCAGCATGTGACAAATTACTCAACGAGATGAAAGTAAACATTTGCACGACGCAGGATCATTTTAAGTGACTTTGGTTCAAGTTCTTATTCCGGATTCCCCATTCCGGATTCCGGACCCGTAGAAAAGTAAGTTTTGCCGTGGAAAAGTAAGTTTTGCCGTGAGAAAGTAAGTTTTGCCGTGTATAAAAGTAAATTTTGCCGTGAGAAAGTAGGTTTTGCCGTGGCAGATGTGGGCCACCGTAGTAAAAGGGGTGTGTTATGGGATTTGTGCAAGTAGAGAATACCGAAAACTGATGGGTCGCATCGCAACGCAGGTCGAGGCTTCTGGGTTACGAAATTCTTATTGAGCCATCCCCGTGATCTAGACCAATCATCTTCAAGGGCCTTCAAAACTTTCCCTTCAATTCAGTTTGAACCTAGGGCTTTGCCACTTTTCAAGCTCGCGCGCACGTTTTGCTGAGTGTCGGGAAAGTCACGGGTTCTCGAAACTGGAAAGTTCATTGTTTTCTTCCAGGATCGCTATACAAATCCTGGGCAATGATACACCTCCCAGCAGTTTTTGATTTCCTCTTTCTCAAAAAGCATCTCATCATCCTTATTTTCCAGTCAGCTAGAGGCAGTCATTCGCGCCTTTGCAATGGCTTCCTAAGGAGTTCTTGTTTCTCTCAGTAGGCCTCTCTACGTTCACGTTATTTAGAGCGTTCATTTCTTGGCAATTATCCTCAATTAAAGATACTTCAAAGGCTTCGTGAGCCTCCATAATTTTTCTTTTGGCGTTATCGTCGCCGAAGCCTTTTATGGCCTTTGATAAAGGTCAGTATGGTGATGGTCACCATAATAATGGGCCGCATGATCAGTCGTGGGAAACCCCAATGCACTTATTCCTCCCCAAGGTCCATAAACCATTTAATTTAACTGTCCTGTTTTATGTTGTGGTTGTTATCTGTACCGAAAATATGTACGTGAGGCAAGGCAAGGCAGGTAAGGGAGTGATTCTTTAAATCGTGGCTCTTTACCAAGTCAGATAGATAATTTGCACGATTTGATTAAAAACTTTGGTACATGAGGACCATGGGCAGATGTTTACAAGTGCGCGAAAGCCTGGAAAGTAATGTGCGAGCGGAAATAGCCATAAGTGACGTCATAAACATTGACGTTCCAAGACATCAAGAAAATGCAACATGCAAGCACGGGACAGCCTAGATTCAATTTATCAAACTGAAAACATGAGCAAATTTAAGGTAGTGGTTTTGGGTGACCAAGGAGTAGGAAAGTCCGCCATGGTGTGGAAATTCGTTTACAGTGGATTTGAGGACAAATACCAGCCGACGATTGGCATAGACTTTTTTACGAAGACCCTTTATCTGAGTAAGTGCTCATCCTTTTCATTCCGCCCTCCCTTTTGGATCCTTTTCGTTCTTGTTTTGTTCATTAAAAAGTTGTAGAGGATAGGTCGTGAGGATTTACCTTACTTCTATTCCACTCAAGTTATGGGCTACAAATTAGAGAGTTAAGGCAAGGAAAACAGCAACGTCAGCGAAAGCGTCACTTTAAAAATATACTTAGTGCTATCATACGTATCTGGCGATTATTCCACCTTGTTCAATTTGTACAATACCGGCGAACTATCCTGTACCTGATCGGGTACGAATTATTTTAAAGCAAGGAAAGAAAATACATGTTTATCGTTGTATGCTCACGTTGTCGTCAAAATCTAAAATTTGGTGATTTCACGTTGTTATTTTGTGGGATACGACAAACAAATGCACTGTGCCGCACGTGCAGCACGAGTATTCTTCATTTTTTATAGGTAATCACAAGATTTCGAGTGCAATTTGGAATAAGTAAGCACGAGTAATTTTTTTCAAGACGACCAAAATTTACAAGTGCTTATTTATTCCAGATTGCACGTGAAAAATCATGCGATTACGTACGTACTCATAATATACTTGAAAAACTCCGAGATGGTGAAGTGGAAGAAACGCACGCGTATCACGCAAGCAGGGGAAAATTGCGCCATCCAGGGTGCGCGCTTGATTTGAAAACAAAAGATTTGATTGCTTCTGACCAAACCTGTTGTTTATTAGCTAATCATAATCCAGAATTTCGATGCGTAATTTGCCGCTGGTTAACGTTTTGCACTGTGTAGGTTCTGTTTAGCTGCACTGTGTAACACTTGAACTGTACTCTCTCAGCCAATCAGGATCGAGTTTTTTTTCATGTATATAATTAAACCAATAATATTATTGTGTTGTGTAGCGTTGTCGGTTCCGATTCAAAACGTCACCTCAAAATATAACTTATATAATAGGTTTTTGGCCATTATTCCATCTTGTTCATGTCGTACAATATGGGTGAATTATCCAAATAAATTGGTTTGACTTGGTACGAGCGGTTTCAGAGTAAAAATATCTGGAAACTTTCCAATTTGGTGTTGTGAGTTAGACAAAACCGTACCTTACTAGGCCAGCGCCACACTTTTCATGATCATCGTGTTTTCGCCAAATTTCAGACGGCATTGGCGTTCGTCTACAGATTTGGGACACTGCTGGCCAAGAACGTTTCCGCTGTCTCATCCCGTCGTATCTGCGTGATTGCCACGTTATCTTGGTCTGTTTTGACGTGACAAACTGTTGTTCTCTGGATAATGTGCCAGACTGGATTGAATTAGGGCAACAAGAGAGACACGGGCGCTTGAAAAAACCGTTGATCGTTCTTGTTGGAAACAAAGTGGATGACACAAGTAGGCGACAGTATTGTTATCATAAGAGCTCAGCCATTTGGGTTTTATAATTCATGGGTTTGCCTCACATTTAAACGATATAAATCTATTTTTTTGTCATACTCCCTTTCGTTCCTTTTTTGTTTAGCTATATTTGTCTTATGATGACGGCATAAATGAGAGCAGGGTATGAAGTCATGAAATATATAAATGGTACGTGCCCCCCTCCCCCTCCCGCACACACACACACAACTGCAAATGCGCAACGAGTCATAGTTTTATTAATGCAGGAACGCGTTTTGTCTTTTTCATAACAAAGCTAGTGATAAAATAATTAAAGTGTATTTGTTATCATAATGAAGCTTCTCTTTATTTAACTACTAGAAATAAGTTCATTTCGC
>NC_090888.1:43377178-43394678 GCF_036669925.1 Montipora capricornis | reverse complement strand
GTGATCCGAAAATTATAGGGATCAAAACTAAACTTTTCGCAAATTTCAGCCAGAAAAAAGGCTCCCTGAAATACTGGGCGACCTTTTTAGGGTAAAAATCCGTTAAAAATGGGCAATTATACCATTTTTCAAATGTTCGAAAATCCTAGGAGAGGCAGGCAATCAAGAAATTTTACAACAAATGTTCCGAAAATTCTAGATCTCAAATCGTCTTCCGAACAGATATTTTCCGAAAATTGACGTTGAGTGCCCCTGACCTGTGTTGACGAAGAGACTCGGTGGTGAAGATGGACTTTCCCGATTATGGACTGCTAACTTGTAAAACTATCAAATATAATGATTTGTACAATTTATTGTCATGCATGGTTATGCCTTCTTAACTTTACGTAACCTTATCGTTGAAGATCTTTGAAACTTACACAAGCTTTGTATGCTTTTAAGTTGCCAAAATGCCCCAAAATGTCGCTAAAACTTTCTTTATAATACTAAAAAGACCTGGTAGTGACTGAATGCATGGTAGTTTATACCACGTACTTTTGTTTGTAAAATTGCTATAGATTTTAGTTGTTCAGTTCATATCTTGTAATGTTGCCAGGGAGCTGCTTAGCCTCAATAAAGTAATTATGCCGGATTCATTAACTTAAAACTAATCATCTTAAATTTGAAAGGCCTCGAGCAAGATTTTTCCACCTCCTGGAGTTCGCAATAATAATACTATGTGAGATGGGGACGCCGAAACTTAGGCACAAGGTCCAAAAAATGGGATAGAGTGGGTTAGGGGTTCCTCGGTAGTACGCGTCCAGACTCGATTAAAAAGACAAAGATAAAAATTAAGGAAACACATGAATGATAATAGAAATATAAAGATACCCCGAAATCGGTGTACGAGTAACGGGTGGCGCCATATGTGCTTTTTTTTTTTTTTTTTTTTTTTTGCGATGACAAAAGTCGATCTTACCCGGTAGACCCAGCCAGTAGCTACAGAAAAAAACATTTTGGAGAAAAGAGTAAGTTTTCATCATCGGAATACTTTCTAAACAGAGAAATTTCCTAAGGAAGAATTTTGGATATATTAATGTTATTGAACAATTCAGTAAAGTTATATTTGAAGAAAAAGAGCCACCTTGCTGCCGAGTCCGCCGTCTTTGTAAACAATCGTTACCAATCCCCGCCCGTTAACTCTACGGGAAGCTTAATCAAAATGGCTGCATGGGCATTTTACTTGTACGGGTACTACGCATGTACGCATCTCAACACATCTTCTTAATCTTTGCTGTCATCTTATTGGTTGCACATATTATTCAGTCTCAACCTTACAACATAGTAAGGGAACAAAGAACTGTACTATGCATTTACAGGTACTCGGACTCCCACCTTCCTGATCTGTAGTACTGTGTCTTCACCATTACACTACAACGACTAATATGCCCAGACTAACATAGTTCTTCACATTATTTACTTTGCTATGATTGGTCAATTAATATCTATGTATAATAACCAAAACTAATCCTAACCTGACCCTAATTTTTCTCTAGGCTTAATTTAGGCTCCAAAAAAGTTTCTTTAATCCATCTGAGTGCGTATTCAACCTTGGTAAAATGAGGATCACCAATTTAACCTAGGTTGAAACGGATTCAACCTGAAAACAGATTAATTTTTAGCGGCAACATATACATGTATCTTAAGGTCTCTAATATTTATTTACCAAATATTCTGTGCTACTCCTTTTAATTTGTTTGACGTTTAGCATCAGAAACAGCGGTGAATGGTATGATTATCCATGGAGAGTGTTGAGTTAGTGCTTCTCAAGATAGGGAGGGTTTTGGTATCACGACTACCATATGGTCAAATAATGCCCTGATTTGGATGGACACTGTTGGAGAGAAAGAGACTAGTCTTAGCTCACAGCAAGACACTCAAACATGAGCTAAATATAAATTTCTTCCTGATTGGTGAGTGCATATGATTTTTATTCACGAGTTGTGAAGAGTCAAAAACGTACGAGCGATAGCACCAACCATGAAGTAATTTGTTTATTTTTACATAGTATTCTCACATTCGCTCACTTTATGTACTGAGATATTACCCAATAAGTGGATGTTAATAACTATCAATGGCGCGGTGATATCAACACAAACACTGCAACAAGTTGGGAACGATTTTTCTCAAGATCTCTTTCAATGGTTTTGGTTTCAAGGCCGTTCGTGCTTTTTCGCACTCTATGTCTCACCTGATGCTGTAGCAGTAATTTACCTTCTTTAAATACCGATCAAAACTTGCAATGCCATCGTAGCATGCAAGAAATTGCAAAGGAAAGAAACTTCGAGTGTCTAGTGTTTCTAGCGCTGAGAAACTAATTGGGGACACTGTTAAACTGACTGACGCAAATCAAATCCAATGTTGGTTTTTTAGGGCAGGGGAAATTTGGAGTACCCTGAGAAAACCTCTCAAAGCATAGTAGAGAACCAACAAACTCAACAAACATACGACGCGGAGTCTGGGAATTGAACGCAGGCCACATTGGTGGGAAGGGAGCGCCTCACCACTATGTCAGCGCGGAATCCCTTGTGTTCATAACCTTGGTTTTTTTCTTTCTTTCTCACTGTTGTCATAAACTCGCTCATGAATGAACTCAGTTCATGCTGGGAAAATTCTTCTACAGGCCTTCATTGACTTGTCTTTTAGCGTTAAAATTCCTTAAGCCTGAAAGCAACGTTCTGCTTAGTTTCGCCTTGGAATGATCATCAACGTTGTGAGCGCTATTTCAGCAGCAACGAAACGAGAGTCTGAAAAATGCAGGCTTGAGATTTGAGCCCATGACCTTTGCATCACCACAGCAGTGCCCCACCCTCCCAATTTGTACTCTTCTTTTAAATCCCGAAAGTAACCTACCCCAACCACTGCCCCCCGAAGGTAACCATCCACTCAAAAGTACCGGCCCCTTATTACATGTGTAACGCCACTTAAAACAATAAAATATACTCTCTTTAATGTAACACCGTACTTGAAGGTCGATTGATTAACAAAACTAGAGGGAAATATCAAACAGTTGTCTCCTGAAATACAGCAACGGGAACGTGGGAAAAACTCGAATACGGTACCGTAAGGTGTACGGTAAATATTGCCTCAGTTTCCCTGAACTGAAAACGAATAACTGTTTATGAGCGTAATGTGTAGTGATTTATGCGGATAGAACAACCTGAGTGGACTAAGCAAAGCCAGCAACCTTTGTGATCCTTCGTTTATTTTTAACTTAACTGAATCCAACTGAAAAATTTACAGCTGAATTTACGAACACCAGCTTACATATTTCGATATACATATTACGAATGCATTTACTGCTGAAGTAAGTCATTTAATTACGCCTGCGAGTATCTATACGAAAACCGAACGAAAAATACTTGTCGAAACCCGCCTCAGTTTCACGTTGTTAGGCTAGAAAATTATTAAAATTGTTACAGCTTGTTTTTGGTCGGTTGCGTAACCACCATTTCATCTGAAAAACTAACTTTTGATATCAAGGTACCTGTCTTTTTGCGAGAGACGGCTACCGAATTACAGACGTGTTTTAACTATCCGAAAGTGACGACTACCCGAATGTAGCGGGAGATTAAGCCTGTTACTATCCGAAAGTAACGGCCAATTCTACGGATCTGTGAATCGCAATCAGTCTTATTAATATATTCGAAACCATATCATTCTTAGTATTAATCTACCTCGGAGACCCTGGGGCAGCTAGTCGGGACGATAGAATGTTTGTGGTGAAAGTTTACTACCAGAAATGTAAGAGCCCCTGGGCACCTAGGCACTTATTCTGATCGAAACATTTCCAGAAGCGTTCGAAAACCCTGCTTCTGATTTTTTGTGGCCAATCAGCGAACAAGAGCAGCCGGATGACTGATCTTTTCTTACACGAAGTAGTTTTCCTCACCGATCGCCGTAGTTGCGTAACGCGTTTAACTGAGGAAAGCTTCTCGAGGAAAGTTTCAGAACAAAACGTTAACGAAGCGGGGAAAATTACAGTCTTTAGCACGGCTGCAAGCAACAAACACTCTCCGATAAATGTTTAATTAAGGAGGATCACCAGCAAGGAACTCGAACGCCTCTGGAGAGTAAGAGTAAGTCAGTGCCCAGGGGAGGTTCCCGTTCTTGTAGTAATAAAACGGTCACCACGAACATTCTATCGGCCTTATTAGCTGCCCCTGGGTCTCCGAGTATATGAGAATTTGTTTGAGGAACACTTCTCGCGGGAACAGAAATAAACTCTCGCATTCTGTCGGTTGAATGTTCTTTATTCTGCGACGACTGAACTTCAGTGCATCGACAGTAGCAAGTAGCTGCCTAGTAGAATTATAGAATTTGTATAATCTTTTGCATCGACTTGTTGTTAAGCCCCTGTCAATCATAATACAATACTTTACTACAATAGTGTCTTATCAAATTCCTACAATTCTAAACAAATGTGCCGGTTGTGCAAACATAACGCTTCTATGGCCTGTTCGAGATGATTTTTCACGGAAAAAACCTCTGCTTAAGTACGGAAAAAATGTCAGGGAAACAATTTCGAGCAATTTTAGAACGGCAGTCAGAAAATAACATCGATCGCAAGGGATTGAGATTAGTGATTAAGATAAACGAACGAGCCATTATTTTCATCACATGTTTTTTAAATGCCACAAACTACTTCGTGGCCGTCTTTGTCGCGTTGAAAATAGGGTTAGATCATGAATTAAAACTTCATATTTTGGACATAAAAATTCGTAAAGCTTGCTTTAAAAAGGTGTTGAACGATCTATTCATATTTTGGTTTTGCCCATCGAAGTCCTAAGCGTAATTAATTATCTAAAACACAATCGCCTTTTTTTGTAATCATGGAGAGATGACAGGTGTTGACATCTAAAACAATTGTTTTCCAAATGGTCTGGATAGCACAAGTGTTACTAATATTTTAAAAAATACAACCACACTTTTGAATTTACGGAACATGTTTCGATGTTTCGAACATCATCTTCAGCCATAGTGAGTGTAACATTAAAATTTTTATAAGATCATAATTCGTGTATATATATATAACTATCAATACAATGATTCTTTGTAGATTAAATGTTCGTTACAAGTAGATAAAATTCAAACGAGTCAACAATATTATAGAGAACACAACTGACATAACGGTAAAAGCTTCAAAGTGTAATGCTAAACTGACATGATCAACTTGTTTGTTGAGTTCGGGTTTCAACCGCTCAATATGGAAGCTCTCCTTGATTTTGAGTTGATAGAAAGAAGTAAGAAACATCACAATTATCGTGACAATTTTTAGAAAAACTGAGATGCTTGAAAATATGAGAATTTTTATTCCGGAAAAGGTGCTCATTTACACGTGTGTAGAAATGCCTGTTGGTTTCACTAACGTAGCGAGCACCACAGCACGCACAAGTAAATTTGTATACAACACGTTAGCCTGTTCCAGGCTCTCAGATAGTCGAGAAAACGAAAAGAACTGCGTGTTAAAAGCGAGTGGGGCTTGTCTACCTAAGAAGATTATAATTATCTGATATTGAGGAACTGCTAAAAGCGTTGGGACGTGCTATCAGTGATGCCCAGAGGAGGAATGAATAGTATCCCAGACGTCTTTTCGGCATCTCGTCCCAACGGGAATCGCAAAATGGCGTGCTCTGTTGATGAAATACACGATCTTCTTCGTGATTATTTCGCAGGTTTTGTCGATTATAATGGTGTGTAATTTGTGCCTGTCAATACTTCATCACTTCGTATTTAATTTGTGATATTTATTCATCAAGACTCACCGAGGACTACTCATATTTTGATAATTAAAAATGTGGTTGTTTCACAATGTGATTACTTACCCGAAGAGAGGTCACGAATAAAGTTATTTACACAGTTTTGAATTCATGCAGATTGATGGTGAAATGACATTTTAGGCGGCGAAGTACCCAGAAGTAGCCACATTTTCTCAAACTTTCGGAGCCCGCAAGTGGCACTTGTGAGCAGGCATTTTTTGATCATTGCATTTGAAAGCGATCGCACAAACGCGGATTCCAGATTTAATTTACTTTTCCTTCATTACCTATGTTGAACGAAGAAATAATTAATTCGAACCAGAAAGGGAGACGTAGACATCGACAGATCGACTCTCAACAGCATTGGGTATTACGCATCGTCGCCCTTCACTCAAGCACTCGATATAGCTCATATGAGCTTCCCTACATTTCAATGTAGCGCAGGTAAAATCATTCAACTCGACATCAATTTTTTCTTCCGACTCGCAATGCTTAAGAGCCGCAGCCTTGACACAAAGGTCTGTTTGTAAACACAACATGCCAGTCTTCATCATTGCTCACCTCACTATTTCAGTTGATAATATATCAGGAATCGCTCTGCATTATGGAATGTTATTCATTCCTCCTCTGACTGATGGCCTAATACCATCAATTACAGGCCATGGGGGTACTGGGACTAGAAAACCCAGTTGAGCGAGCTGCATTTAAACATGCAGTGTCTCTTCAGGTAACCGCCCCTCTGGTCACGCAGATCATATCCCAGGCTCATGAACCTCCAGATGATGGTCTGATAAGATCTTTAATTTGCAGTTAACCACGCGTAGAGAGAGAGAGAGATGCTAATCTGAGCGATAAGATCAATAGAGCGGTCGAACTCGCAGCTGAGAAAGGTGCTTCAGGCTGGTTAACCGTCATCCCGGTAAAGAAAATAGACTTAACTCTCAATGAGAGAGACTTTAAAGATGCAGTCCATCTAAGGTATGATTGGCAGACTAGTGACGAGTCAAATGTGTGTGTTGTGGAGAACCCTTCAATGGTGCTTAAGGGGATCGCGCTCGATGAGGAGAGTAAACCTCAGAGTACAAAAGATGGACTTTGACATCGAAAGAGAACTTTCAGTACGCTAGATTTTGAAATATATTTTTCTTTCAATCATTCAATCTTTAATTAGTAAGGTTTAATGTTATGTAAACTTTTATGTAAAGTTTTACTGTATTGCAATAATAATAGCAGTCCCCAATCCTAAGTGAGACAAAACAATGTAAATGTAGAATAAAGTGAAAGTTTCATTGTGTCAGTAGCAAAATAAGACAGAAAAGTATTCACCTCTGACTCTCGATGAATACTTTTCTGCTTTTGTTTGCTACTGATACAATGAAACTTTCACTTTCTTCTGGATTACTACGTAGCAAAGGTATCTGTTTAAGAATATAAATGTAACTTTCTGAAAAAATTGTAAACATGATTCTTTTTGTTTCACGATGTGGTCACTTGTGATGTAGATCGCGACGTTTCGACTGCATACTGCTAGTCTTTTAAGCAGGATGCTCCGCTGTGATTGGTGCAGTTCGATCCTCGCTGTTTCGGTGTGTTGTTTCTTCGGCGGTCCGCTGTTGTACGGTTCTGCTGTTGTTGTATTACTTGATCGTGGGCATCCATGCTTCCGGAATTTCTATTCCACTATCCCTGTTGATGTTGTGAATCGCCTCTTCGACCCTGCGTGTGTACCAATGAGGATCACGATCAATAAACTTTACATCGTTTCAAAGAGGGCTGAGGCCGGTGTTGTTAGCGTGTTCTGAAACGGCGGAGGTCTGGGTACGGGCAAGTCGGATGTCTCGCTCATGTTCTTTGATTCTGTCTTGTATAGGTCTTCCAGTCTCACCGATGTAGACTTTGCCGCATTCACAGGGAATCTTGTGAACCACGCCATCTTGTTTAGTCGGCTCGACAGCGTCTTTCGGTTGCGCTAGATGTGAGCTTAATGTATGCCTTGTTGATGTAGGCAGCGACGAAGTTGTTCGGATAGGCCTTTGACATAGGGTAAAACCTCAGTGGTAGACTTATACTCGATCGTGTGCTCAGCACTGCTACTCGGTTTCCTGGTCTTGGTGATTTTCTGCAAGAAAGAAAAAGGGTAACCATTAGAGTCTAGAACAGAAGACAGGTCCTTCTTCTCCTTGGAGATAACAGAGGGTTTTGTTACGAGACGTTTGGCGCGCTCTGATAGATATCTGCTCTGTTAGGTTAGTAGCTTTTCGGACAACTTCCTGGTCAGACGGTCGGTCGGGTCTTCTTTGAGCAGCTGGTATGGTCCGTTCTCGATAAGGGTAGACATCTTGGTGTGATAGGAGTCGGTATCCATGACTACGCTGGCGCGCCGTTTGTCCGCTGGGAGCTCCTTGATGGACTCGTCCTCCTTTAAGCGTTTAAGGGCGTCTTCCATTTCCTACGTGATGTTGGAGTCTGGTGGTTCTGCTTGTTGAAGGATATTGTTAAAAGCTCTCCTGACAGTGTCTCCTCTCAGTGTCGAGTTGTCTGGTGACTGATTCGACCTTGGCGGTAATCTCCGCGGCAGGGATGTACGCAGGAGTTACGGCGAAGTTCAGTCCTTTCTTCAGCAGGGCTATCTCGGCATCGTCGAGGGACCTAGAAGATAAATTAATAACCCAGTCAGTTTTGTCAACATACGGAATATCAATTTATGACTTAGCTGCCTGTTTCTTGCGCAAAAGTTTATCAAATTTCTGCATATGTCTGTCTTTGGGGGTGTTAAAGACTCGCTGGGTGTTTGTCTTGATCTGTTGTATTATCCTGCAGGCGTCATTTGTTGAGAGAGCGGATGTTATACTCTGTGTTGTGGATTCTGCCTCCTTCTTTGCATCTCTCTTGGCCATCTGTGTCAGTCTGATCCGTTCCCTTAGGAATCTCATGGATGCCAGTTCAGCGACTCTGCGTACGCCCTTGGTGGGAACTGGCGGTCGAACTTGTAGACGGTTCTTAATGCACCTTGTTAGGAAGGTGAGATGGTTAGCGTAGCGTGCGAGCTTGCTCGAGAAACGCTCATGTCGACGAATCAACATTAGGGCTGTGCGCCCATATTTCTGGTTAATGTCGTACAAAAGGTTGCTGTTATTCATCGTGGTGAAGTACAACAATAATAGAGTATTCTCGTTTGTCTCACGATCTGGTCATTTGTGATGTAGATCGCGACGTTCGACTGCATACCGCTAGTCTTCATCGGGCGATGAGGTCGACTGGTTACGCGTCACCTTTTAAGCAGAATGCCTCGCTGTGATTGGTTGGTTTTTAGAAGCTGTGATTGGTGCAGTTCGATCCTCGCTGTTTCGGTGTGTTGTTCCTTCGGCAGTCCGCTCTTGTACGGTTCTGCTGTCCTTGTGTTTCTTGATCGTGGGCATCCATGCTTCCGGAATTTCTATTCCACTATCCCTGTTGATGTTGTTAGGGTGAAGTCTTATGTGAATCGCCTCTTTGACCCTGCGTGTGTACCAATGAGGATCACGATCAATAAACTTTACTTCGTTCCAAAGCGGGCTGTGTCCGGTGTTGTTAGCGTGTTCTGAAACGGCGGAGGTCTGGGTACGGGCAAGTCGGATGTCTCGCTCATGTTCTTTGATTCTATCTGTTATAGGTCTTCCAGTCTCGCCGATGTAGACTTTGCCGCATTCACAGGGAATCCTGTAAACCACGCCATCTTGTTTAGTCGGCTCGACAGCGTCTTTCGGTCGTACTAGATGTGATCTTAATGTAGTCTCCGACTTGAAAACAGCTTGTATGCCTTGTTGATGTAGGCAGCGGCGAAGTTATTCGGATAGGCCTTTGACATAGGGTAAAACCGCAACAGACTAGTACTTGATCGTGGGCTCAGCACTGCTACTCGGTTTCCCGGTATTGGTGTCTCAAATGTATCGAAAAAAAAATCTCTATTCAATTCAGTAAGTCCCACCACGAGTCAGACCTCTTTCAATCGTTGTTAAATGATGAAAAATATAATATACTTGTATGTCTCTTTGGAGTCACTTCTACTATAAAATAGTGATTGAAGTGAGTAGAATGCAATTTCGTCTGAAATCACACACGAATGAGCGTAGTGCGAGTTCGATTTGCACAGGTAATTTTTGGTTTGGAGAAAAAAAACACGAGTCGGGCAATTTCAAACCTTAATTTTACAAGAACCCATACCATTACTTGTTTATCATTTATGGGGCAAAATTTCAAACTTCTGAAGCTATTCAAGCCAATGTTTCTTTTTTCGGCCCACGTCCGCCTCTCAAAAACGTAAAGCGAGAAATTTGTACTTTTACATGGAGTTTAATTTTCGCCCGCAGGTTTCAATTTGTGTCACCAAATGTATACTAAAAATACAAGGAATCATGAAAGTCTTATTACAATAAAATATGACAAACGACGAAGATATACAGACTAAAAGACACCGGTAAGGACCAAAAATATACTAACACTGATAGAAGAAATCTTGAAAGATTAATGCAATTTTGACAAATAACTAAAAAAAAGATTTCCATGAAAAGCACTAGACGACAAACCGACAAAAGCCAAAAGCAAAGAACCAAAAAGTAAAACGAAAAATAATGCAAACGAAAGAGGAAAGAAAATTCCACTGGAATAATACGTCGCCCGTTACAAAAAAAAAAAAACAGCTAGTGGTAAAAAAAAGCCCATCGGGCCAAAGAAACCCACTGGGAAACGTGGTCGTCGATCGAAATGCGACCCATCACGTAACTCCGAGGATTAGAGTTTTAATATACAAAATAGGATCAAAGTTAGGCTACAAGTCGAACGGCCGTCCGGAAGGCGAGAGAACTTCAAAAACCAAATCAATTGGATTTATAGTAAAGGTACAAATTTGCATATACTCAAGAAAATTGCAGAAATTCTTGTGAACAAAATACTTACTCTTATAATGCAAAGAGAGATCATTGACATGATAAATATGCTTCGAACCGTAGTAGGTAATATTTGCCCTGACTAACATGATGGCTACCTTAATAATTGCCTCCCGATGATCATCATTATGTGTGTACCTTGAACTAAACTATTAACTAAAAAGCAGTGTTTTGAAAATCCAAGATCAATATCCTAGCAGCTCTTCTGCCAGATCCAGTAACCATCCCAATAATCGCATTATCAGAAAACTGTTCTTTATCTGTTGAATGGTGTCCACTTTCTGAAATAATCAGACAACTTCATCATCATCAGATCCACTCAGTCCTGATTCACCGTCTTGACGAAAATCACTGTCAGTCTCATCAGTTCCTGTATGCAGAGTTACTGAATTGGTATTGCTCCTCCTTGTGAACCTATCATTTTACCAGAGAAGGCCTCCCAACACACGTTCCTAAAATTTCATTTCCCCCCCCCCCTCCTCAGTCAGTGTCTCCATGATCCCCCTATCCATATTAAATGAACTTTCGCTTATCGTGTGATATGCACATGCTGGTAAGGGGGATGTTTCTAGCACCCAAGTATCTGTGTACCAGCTGAATGGACTCTCTGTGTGCCAATAAACGAAGAAAACGTTTTTTGTCAGCAAAAGTGTAATAATGAGTGGAAAACAAATACTACACACCTAACGACGAAGAGCATGTACAAAGCGTCTCCCCTGCCTATGTTTCTTTGTCTGAACTAATTCAAGCACGACTGATAATCCAATACAGCGATCACTAAGGCGAAACCCATAACAAATATTTCCACAGTGTGGAAAACAAACAAAAAAAAAAAAAGAAGAAAACGACAGCTAACATCTTCGTAGAAATTGCCCTTAGGGGCTTTTTCATTGCAAAAATTGTCACAGAGCTCTATACGGGTCAAGGGTGGAAAATCATCCGCATCAGTGCCCAAGGTACCACGCCTTTTATAGTACGTGTTCGTGTTTTAGGAAGGATCAAAATTCAAACACTGACGTCAACAAAGATGCCCCTATTTTGCTTACTAAATAACAACTATTCACCGAAGAAGAGGTAGCTAGAGGCGGATATTTATCGAGCCGCGAAGCGGCAAGTTAAACATCCACCACTATCCACCGACACTGAGGTGAATAGTTGTTTTAGTCTATACTAAAACATTGAGACAATATTGCACAAAAAGATGATTTTAACTCATTATTCCTCCAATGATTACAATATTTTCGGGCGCAAATCCCGCGCGAGTTGCTCGGATGCACGGAGGTGTATAGCAAAGGATATCCGGAGTTTGAGCAACCAACCAGAGCAAGCTTTGAAAGCTATCCACTGTTTCAGTATATACTAAACAAATATCGACGCAGGCGTTGGTTATTGCTATCCGGCCTGTGATTGACCCCACGTGACATGAAGTAGCCAACAAAATCGTCCGAAAATTAATTATAGTCTAATATATTAGTGCTGTTTAACATTTTCTTCGAGGGGGAAAGAGGGATAAGTATAACCCCGCTTTACTTTATGCTTTATTCTTTCGAGCAAATAATTGTCATAATGTAAGAATTTCTAGCTTTCTATATTAAATGTTTGGACGATTTCTTTCACGTTGGATTTGCATAGGCTTGGCTATAAGACCAACGAAGAACTCCATTGATTTGTTCCATTAACATGGGAGTTTGCTCACAGAGGCATAGTGATATTTAAAAATTGACTTCAAAAGGTAAAAGAAGCTAAACGTGTTCAACCTTAGGTAAATCTCAAGTTGTGATCAATTACAAGCCTTTTTGCTTTGATAAAAAGTCAGTTGTTAGCCATCATAACAGGATCAATTCTTGGGTGCCAAAAGGGTTCATGATCCATACACTTTTTTTGTGCAAAATTTCGTATTTTCGAAGCATCATGCTCACAGATTATTGATTATCTGGTATACTGAGTTCAACTTTTCAGAGACAACTCATTATGCAATGCACTTTTAATAGTCAGTTTTTTTTTGTTCTTAGTTGACTGATTAGAAAAAGATATCCTTTTTTGTGCTAATGAGGCAAAAAGTGTAAACAGGGAGATTCCCATATAGCGTTGGGTTACCGAGTTTTCTTTTTTTGTTATTATTATCCAAGGGGTGTTGCGAGAGTTTATTTCAAATGACAGTTCGTCAAGTTTTGTTCGAATCGCAGAGGGAAAAGGGGTAATTGAACCAATCAAATGTATTTTCTTACGTCAATCGTTCGCAGCGCCATCAGATCAACTTTGGCTTCTTAGGATAGTCTTTTTTTTTCTTTTAGCGAAAAAAATACCCGTTTCTGGATTTCTAGTACGTCGGTTGATATTGTCGTAGGCTGGGGGATTGTACTAAAAATGTCACTCTAGCTATAGAAGCCACGAACATTGTGAACCGACATACCGGCCGGCCGAAGGGGTTCATTTACTAAGCAAACTGCAACAAAACCAGGAGGAAGAGTAATACACCTTGGCAAGTCTGTTTCAGTCCCCACTTTGGATTTATCATCAATATTTCGGCTGGTTTTCCTTAAAACAGTGTAAAGGGAATTCAGATCGGCCTATGGATTTCATTTGCTCGTATTTAAAACCATGATCGCGTCCGCTCTGCCAGCCGCCTCGACATTCTTTGATTTGCCGCTCATCCAAAGAGCAGGCCATTTCCAAATTGCAGTTTGCCTCGGTTTCGAAGTGCGTCTTGATGCTTAAATATTGAAGGGGGAAATGAATTTGATTTGTTTAAGAATACGCAACTCATTTCCACTTGAATGGTTGTGCACCAGGACTCAGTTTGAAATTAAGACATGCAGCAACTCGGAAATGGGCTATTGGATGAGTCAGTCCAGTTTCGACTTGTCAAACCTCAATACATTTTTGGCAGTGGCAATTTTTAACTGTCTAAATTCCCATGAGTAATACCTATGACTGTTACAGAAACTTGTCTGCTAGAAACCTACAAATTTTTCAGTAGAAAATGAAATGGTAATTTAAAAGTTTGAACTATCTTGAGTTTTCAGGGAAGTGATTCCTTGCTTGTCGTTTGTTTGTCAGAGTTGTTGGAAAATATCCCGACTGTTTGTTTTCCTTTTGTGGTACTGTGGTTACTGGGCACGCGTGACTGACACCGAATACTTTTTTTTTTTTTTTTGACGCATGCTCAATACGAAGAGTCGAGTCTTCTGCGCAGAGTCTTCTTTCCTGTTCCCGACCTACATGTATCTAGGAAGATCGAAAGAGACTCTGGTCACAGGGTATAATAATACATAGTCAAACAATATATTATGAAGAAGAGAAAAATAGGTTGATTAGAAATTGCCTCGGGCTCGAACTTGACTCGCGCTGCGCTATAACAATGGAAAGATAGCAGTGGGAGAATAGTGAAACATATTATAAAACCATTGGCGATATTCTAAATTTGGCCCCTTTGGATTATTTTATTGATTACTGTTCCAATTTCCTACAGAAACTAAAAGAAATCAGCTATTAAAACAATTACTTTTCAGAGTTTTACTTCAACTAGCAAACTAGAGGTAATTTGGCGAAAGGAATATGGTAAATTATAAAGCCATCTGTTAGCTTTTGAAGGGAGTTAACCTGAGGAAAGGTAACTACAAATGGTAAGTAAATTTTTAAAGCAGAACACGAAGGAAATTGGAAATTTCCATGTTCCTTTTAAAGACAGTTCGTAATAGAACATAGAAGTTTCTATGTTCCTTTTTCACTTACTGAAAATTTTAAAGAACATGATGGAAATTTCCACGTTCATTTTAAGCATAACACGTAAACTGAACATAGAAATTTCCACGCATAACATGTAAGCGGAACATGGAAAATTCCATGTTCTTTTCCCACATAAAATGTAGAAGAACATGACATTTCCACGTTCTTTTAATTTCGGGTATAACATAAAAAAGAATCCATGTTAAGTTTCATCCATAAGCTGTAAAAGAATATGGAAATTTCCATGTTCCCTTTTAGAGACAATATGCGAAAGAAAGGGCATATGCATGTTCCCTTCATAGATCAGTGCAGGATCTAAAAATTTCATGCTGGTTTGAGTGACAGAAGAGTTTCTATTTTTCTTTCGTATGCATATATCTGAAAGGAACTTCCTCACTATCGACATTTTCCAACGTAAAAGACAAAAAGGAAAATCGATTGTCCTGGTAATTTGCTAGGTTTGATTCTGACCCAAAAAGGAACAGTGCCTTTCTTGTTTTTGTTGTTTTCATATTAAATAAGCTATTCCATTGTCCCACAAAAATGCCTTGGGATTTTCGTAAATGTTACGAACATTGAATGACTGAAATCCTTTTTCTCCTGGAGTTCTCAGCTGCCACGTTTTGTCTCAAAGAGCTTAGGACGCCGAGGGACTTAAGTTACTTCGCATTGACTCTAACGGTTTACGATTCGTCAGTCATTTCTAGCCAGTTTGGTGTAGCGTTCTACGAATTTAGTTGCGGAATGGCAAGACCGTTTAACTTCTGTGAAAAGTCGTTCGCTATGAAGTCGAAAAAGACACTTTCGAACCAATTCCTTGAACATCTTTATCGCACAATAGAAAAGTAAAATGTTTAGAGACATCTGCCTCAAGTCGTAGTATCCATATCAAGACAAAAAAGAATTCGGGCTGCTGAGAATCGAGAATGCGTCAAAAAGGACAACTAAGAATGTTAACGTTTAAAACAAGCGGACTAAACGTTTTTTCAAGAAACATTCGCTTGAAAGCAACTGTTACACGAATGTTCGGGATTATCTTTTTGGTAGATGAGCTGCGCGTGAGTACGATCCTCACAAAATAACGTGATTTGGTTAGCCACTGTTAGAAACACATTGGAACTCTTTCTTCACATATTGTAGTCGTTTTTGTCAGTGCCTTTCTCTGCTAAGAGTTTGTCTTTGGGGAACGGAAAGCCGATGGCCATTTCATGTTGGATTGTTTGGTCTTTCAGTTCACATGTCTTTTCAAGCTGCCTCGACATTTTGTATTGAGCATGGGTTAAATTAAATGTATTCGGTGTGAGTCACCACTGACCAGTAACCACAAAACGAAAACAAACAGTCGGGACATCTTCTAACAACTCTGGCAAACACACTACAAACAAGGAATCACTTCCTTGGAAACTCAAGATAGTTCATACTTTTAAATTACCATCTCATTTTTTTACTGAAACAGTTATAGGTTTCTGGCAGACTAATTTCTGTAACCGACATAAGAAATACTCATGGGAATTTAGACAGTTAAAAATTGCCACGCTGTTGTAAATTTCACAAATATATTGATGACGCTTGGCGATTGATCACGCGCAAAAGTCAAAATTAAAAGACAGGTTTGACAAGTCGAAACTGGACTGACTCGTCCAGTTCTTTGGATTAGCGGCAAATCAAAGAATCTTGAGGCGGCTGGCAGAGTCTTCTTTCCTGTTCCCGACTTATCTAGGAAGATCGAAAGAGACTCTGATCGCAGGGTATAGTAATGTATAGTCAAATAATATTTTTTAGAGAAGAAACAATTAAGTTGATTAAAGATTGCCTAGGGCTCGAACTTGACTCTTGCTGCGCTATAATTGTGCAAAGATAGCAGTGGGAGAATAGTGCTAATTACTGTAATTACGCGGGATGCCGAAGGCAGCGCGTGCTCAGTGTTAAAAATTGGGCGATTTCGTTTTTTCATCGAAGTCACAAATGGCCGTGTTTTTCTATTGTGCGATTTCATTCGCTCCAGTTCACCTTAAATTCACGTGCAAGATCAGGGGTCGATCAGGGTGGATATACACTATGTGTGATTTCATTGGCTCGGGTCCAACTTGGAATCACGTTCGAGAACAGGATTAGACAATAAGTGCTGATGAAACACAATACAATCGCGATGTTCATGAAAGCAGTTTGTTCACTTGTCAAATAGTGAATGGAGATAGAAATTCTTGGAATTATTAGCCCTATTTTTTTGGTTGTATTGAACCGTGAATACTTGCATAGAGTGTCCTTCCAACTAGGAACCTGTCTCTTGCCATCAATGGAACCAACGAGTTTGCCAATCAAAGCAATGAGTTCACTACGGTGTGTTCATCAATGGAACCAACGAGGTCAGCGGCTTGCTACAGTTGTAAGTTATCAAAGGAAGAGTTCAACTGGTCAGAAACAGTCAAAACACGAAATTTGAAGCAACTTGCACACATCACGGAAAAAATTTACATAAAGTCTTCTTTAGAGCCTAGCGAAGACATCTGGATGGTTTTTATGGTAATCATTGTAAAGTATTTTCATGTGAATTAAAGGTTAGCGTACCTTTGTTACGCCACAGGCAGCCCAAGCTCGGTAAACGATTTATAGACTTTGCATGGGAAAATTAACTTTGAGCTTATAAATGCTAAAGTAAGCTGTAAATGTAGAAATAAACTTCACTTACCTCTACGTACAGTTGTCCTCATATTTTCAGTGCAATCAGAGAGCGAACTGTGGCCGTTTTAGACGGGGTTGTGGATTACGAATTTTTACGCGGTTGTTAGTTGTCATTTCCTCTCATAAAGAGAAGAAAGGCTGGTGAATCGCGGCGATCTCGTCCGGTAGTAGCCAAAACGCGGGGCCGGGGCCGGGGCCGAGGCCGAGGCCGAGGCCGGGGCCGGGGCCGGGGCCGGGGCCGAGGCCGGGGCCGGGGCCGGGGTCGGGGTGGGGGTAGGGGTCGGGGTCGGGTTCGGGGTCGGGATCGGGGTGTCTTTTTTTTTTCAAAATTTTTTCGTTTCAATTTTTGTAGTTATTCTCCCGTAC
>NC_090888.1:43332178-43372178 GCF_036669925.1 Montipora capricornis | reverse complement strand
CAGAAAAACAAAGTACGATTTTAAGAAAAACTAAAATGCCCCTTAAGAGCTTTCATAGCCTCCGTAGGTTCCTCAATTTTTTTGACTTATTGCCACCATAAATGACAGTCATTCGAGAATGACGACAAAATGAAACAAAATTTTGGAAAAAAAGACACCCCGACCCCGACCCCGACCCGCCCCGGCCCCGCGTTTTGGCTACTACCCTCCGGTCCCACAAATTGAATTTTTCTTGAACCGCATGAGTTTTGAAAGAAAACAAGCACACCCTGAGTGAGCTAATGGAAAAGTATAAAAGCCATTTCAGAGTCAACTGTCAATAGCCCGGCAGTGAATATAAATCACGCTAAAATTAGAAACCATTAAAAATAAATAAATAAATAAAAAAACTGTCAGTTGAAGGTCAAAGAGGATTTTTGCTGATGTACTTTATTCCACTTTATCTCTGAAAACGAGATCATTTGCATTTTGATGTATTTCATTGAAACACGCCAGCTTGGCTTGAAACAAGAATTATGCAACCAAGAAAGGGCGAACTTCAAACAAGATCCGCTCCAACACTTAAATAACGTTTAGGTGCTTTAAACAAACTTCATAAAATATAAGCCAGTGAGATTTCCCCGTAATTTTACGAGAACTCGTTGCAATTACGTGTTTATAACATAAGGGGAAAATTTTCTTATCACTGTCGAGGTACAACGAAAACCAGTTGGGCAAACGGATTAAAAAGCACTTGTTAGCTCGAATTTTAGAGCGAAACAAACAAACAAATCAACTTTTTCTTT
Organism: Montipora capricornis; assembly: GCF_036669925.1. Lineage (NCBI taxonomy): Eukaryota > Metazoa > Cnidaria > Anthozoa > Scleractinia > Acroporidae > Montipora > Montipora capricornis. The sequence continues at coordinate 43,371,393 of NC_090888.1, read as the reverse complement.
ATGTCCAAAACAGAACAGATAATTGTTTATTTTATTTTTTTTATTTGACTTCTTCCCAACAAATGTGGGGTAGGGAGGCCACAACAGCATAACCAATTACTGTGGTCCCAAAAGTAAATACTGAATTACAAAAATATTAAGTTTAATAGTTAAAAACAGCAAGTTAGATCTTAAACAAGGGGTCGGGCCATATTACAGTTAGGACAAACAGATTTCCATGTTTTAGGATGTTTTGTTATTTAATTCCAGCTGACAATAAAAATTCGATTTTCATTCCTGAACAAAGGAAGAACCGATTAAGCCACCTTTTAAAAATACGCATCCACTTTAAAGAACGCATCCGTAAAAACGACAAACGGTTTCGTGACTAAGAAAAGAATTTGCGGAGCAACTTCTTCCACTATGTATGAGCTATCAATGGTATTTTGGTTTGTCGTTGTCGCTCTTTTTCGCTCTCCTTTCGTTTCTGTTCTAGGCATAGGTCCTCCAGGCATCATGCAACCTTATCAGAGCTTCTAACCAAAAATATGCCATATGCCAAAAATTGCAATACAGAGGAAAAAAGCAGCTCTAAGCAAATTAAAAATAAACACTCAGCTCTTAGTTTATATCCCTCCGACGCTTCATTTGAATAACTGCGTAGCCACCAGTGGGGACAACAGATATCATGATAAGTCAAACTTGATTGAAACCAGCGAAAAATGCAGAAAGAAAACATTTTCCAAACCGTTTTCCACCTTAACACGAAAAGCGTTGACTGTGTAAGAACTATAGTATGGCCGTGTATCCACGTCGAGCCACAGAAAGCGCGGGAGAAATGAAGCTTCGCTTATGTTTTGGTGAGTTGTCCTGGATTGAGTCTGCAATCCAATCGAAAACCAGTACCTGGTCAACGGTCAACTTGAAGAAAAAAACAGCTGACCTCGGTGAGCTCTATACTTGAGCCCGTAATATGGTCACGTGATATTAGTCAGCGGATACCTTGTTTTGACAGGTGTCAATTGATCAAATCATGCATGTCCAACATCAAAGATGTATGCTGTAAATTACAGTAGCATGATACTAGTCACATTGTCATACATGGAGGGGTGGACGTATGTACGTACGTACGGACGGTCGATGGATAGTTTACCATATTTTCATAACAATGGTGCTCCGCACGTGCGCTCCTTCGGCGCGCGCGGAGCTCCGCTATCATATCAACTCCACTCCAGGATCACACTGCGATTTTTGGCGGATAAATTCCAAATAATGTTCGGCTTTTTATAATCTTTCCATGCGTTCGCTTCTTTGTGTGGCTACGGCCGTTCTCATTGGCCAAGTGTTTCAAATTGTCCAATGAGAGTGCAGAATGTAATTGTGGCCTTAAGGCTGTGGTGTTTTTATGGAGATTCGGTCCGTTGCTTTGTGATGGGAGAGCAATTTGTGGGACGAGATAACCGTGAACCACTAGCCTTTCTTCTCTTTATGAGAACTAAAAAACATCGTTAAAAGCCACAAACCCGTCTAAAAGGGCCACAGTTTGCACTCTGACTGCACAAAAAAGATGAGGACAACTATACGTAGAGGTAAGTGAAGTTTATTTATTCATTTACAGCTTACTTTGGCTTTTATAAGCTCAAAGTTAAGTTTCCCATACAAAGTCTATAAATTGTATACTTAGCTTGGGCTGCCTGTGGTTACGCAAAGATAATATTCTGCCTCCACTACTCAACCGGACACTCACGCTAGGTGATATATGGGCGCGTTGGTCAGCTAAACCACCGTCCAGTTTATTAAGCATTGGAATGCTTAATAAATGAGATACGGTAGGAAAAATCGCAGAGATTAGTGTGAAATATGGTAAGGGTTTCATTAAGCTGTCCGCACAACCCCACTCAATATTTTTGGGTGTGGCCCCTTCCCTCCCCCTCCATTCCTTCTCACGGTCAGTCATACACACAACACTGCACTTAGTATTAACTCGGTCATCGACGCGTGAATGCGAACTCGATTATGTACTTTCATCTGTGCTGGCAAGTTGACACGATTCCACTGCACATGTTTTCTAAATGCCACGAACTCCTTCGTGGCCGTCTTTTTCGCGTTTCATTTCGCGCTAGATCATCAAATAAACCTCTCATGAATGAACACTTCATGTTGTGGACTTAAAAATTCGGAAAGTTTGGTTAAGAAAAGGTTTTGAACGATCTATTCGTATTTTTTCGGCTATGGAAGTCCGAAGTGCAATTAATTATGCAAAACACAATCGCCTTTGTTTATTGTCATGAAGAAATGACAGGTGTTGACACATATAATTTAAGAAATTCAAAAAAAAAAATCACCCATTCTTCTTTTTTAGCCAAATTTAATTTGGTGGAAATATTGGTTTACTAAATTTAAAAAAAAAGCTTTTGTGGAATTTTTGTACTTACAGTTATCTTTCTGAAAAGTCCTTGGTTTTTATGCTGATTTATTTTATTAAAAAGCCGATTTACAACCTTTAAAATGATGTATTCTAAGCCACATCGCTTTAAATAATTAAGTTTAGAAAAGTTAATTAGTTTCATAGGTCTTTGAGGACCCATGTTTTCAAACGAACGCAAATGAGATAAGTAACCCAGGAGCTCCGCTTTTAGGCTTGGCTACATCTATATGTTATCTCAGAATGTACTTTCACCAGTGCTGGAAAGTTGACACGATTCCACTACGTTTTGGTTAGATAAACGTTTGTGTAATACATAAATTGTAGCGTTTGGTGAGTTTGGTTGCATCGTTTTATACTCTCGCTTTTGCCATGATTTCTACGAAATTGCAAAATCCAGGTTTTTTGTTTTCAGCTGCCAAAGAAATTTGCTCGATGTAATTGTTTGAATGACATCTGGTCGTTGCGCCATCTTGTGGTCCCGTTGGACAACGTTTATCAATTAGATTTTAAAAAACGCTCTTCCCAGGTTGGTTTGCTGGTTCAACAAAAACGTCCAAACGAAGCCGTGCTGTGAAAGTTATAGCCAATGATAACCAATCAGGTGTCTTCCTTAAAATAGCCCGGGCATCATGACCACGGCCTTACTTTAGATTGAAGAATATATATATCATTGGAGAGGCCCATGTATGGTGAATGAGTTCTCTCCCCTCATCCTCTCTTGTGTTTTAACACTATTAGGTGCGACCCCCGATAAATAAAGTGTTTAGTGTTACTAACTCATAAGGGCCTCTTCATGTGAGCTCGCCTTACCTCTAAATCCTTTGTAAAAACTTCGATGTGTTCATATGAGAGGGCGGGCTGGCTCGGTTGCCGAGATCTCACCGGTTACCGGGAGGGAAATAATACAACGCATTTTCGTAATAGAACGGACATTATGGAGTTTTTACTTCCGAGTCTGCTGTATTCTTTGGTAATGAAGCTCGGAATAGTTTCCGTTGATAGGTAACGCAAGGTCAAGATAAATTTGAGGTTGCAAAAAAAAAAAAAATCGGGAAATTCTAGCAAGGCTTGTTCGTTAGATTTCACGCATGAATGAATGATCATCTTTGCTACAGCGCTGTATCCCAAAGTTTTAGATTGGTGCGTAAGGAAGTCGAGGACTTGTTGTAGTGCTGGGTGTATGTAGCTTATGGCGGTATCCTTACAGAACTTAAGCCAAGTGGTGACATAAATCTGGTATTACTTTCGTGTCCCTGTACGCCATGAGTCCAGAATTATGTTTAGAGGTTCTCCCTCAACACTTTGAGCTACTAAGGAAGCCCTGACGCAAGACAGCCATGAAGTTGAAGTTTGGGTTACAATGCATGAACTTCGTCTGGTTGGTATGGAAGTGTGAGGGTTGATTTAGCGTCTTGATTTCCAATGGTTGAGATTTTAGCAACTGCACGAGATGTGGATACCAGAACTGGGTTGGCCAATAAGGGATCACCAGTATTGCTGTTATATTGCTTTCTTGGATGTAATGTAAAACTTTGCCTATGAAACTGAAAGGAAGAAAGCGGTATATGAACTTATACCATGACCAGTCTAGTGTGAAAGCATCTATGGCTATTGCACCAGGATCTGGTTTCCAGGCTACATATTGGGATACTTTATAATTTAGCCTTGACGCAAACATGTCTATGTCAGGCTCACCCCACTTTGCCGTACGTTCATTAAAGACAGAAGGGGCCAAAGACCATTCAGTGTTACTGTTGTGAAAACGCGGCTAGCCCTGTCCGCCTCTGCATTTATTTTGCCTGGCAAATGAGATATTTACAATGTTAGTTGCCTAGCCATGCATCACATAATTATTTCTCTAGTCGTCTCATTGCAAACTCTAGATTTTGTACCACTCATATTGCGGATGTAGGAGACAGAAGTTGTGTTGTCACAAAGCAATTTTATGTGGCAACATTGGATGTGGTTGCAAAGGGACTGCAGAACTAACAGAATGGCCTTCAGCTCCAAGTAATTTATGTGGAATTTAGATTCCTGGTATGACCATCTACCACCAGTCACATTTGGTGTACCTTCTATCACCCCTCCCCAGCCTTTCAGTGAGCTGTCTGTCACGAGTGTAATATCAAGGTGTAGTGGAGTAATAGCTTTTGGGTATTGGTCAACATTAGAAATCCACCATAGCAGGTCCTGCTTGGACAGGGGAGAAAGAGTCATTTTCCCCTCAAGGTGCCAGCCATTGCATTTCAAGGCATCACTTTTGTCATTTTCTAGGGACCTATAGAACAGAGGTGCATACTGCACACCTGAGAAAGCTGATACCATGAGGCCCACTACAGACGCCACCTCTATAATTTGAACTGGCCCTTGCATGTGTACAAGAGTGTGACACTTAGATTTTATCATGTCTGCTTTCCCGGGGACTATAGAAATGGTCATGTTCTGAGAATTGAGGACAAATCCCAGAAAATTTACTACTTGGGTGGGCGTGGTGACAGATTTTGTGTCGTGAATTGTAAACCCCAGTGATCTGAGCAGGGAAATGGTATCATTAATCGCCTGTGATAGTTCAAGAGGTGTTGCTGCCAGTAAAATGATGTCATCTATGTAGATCACTAAGAGGTATCCTTTTGATCTCAGGATAGCAATTACTGGTTTCATAACTTTTGTAAACACCTTTGGGGCCGAGGCTAGACCATTTGGTAAACATGTAACTCATAGAGAGTATCTTTAAACTCAAATCTGAGATACTCTCTGTGCTGAGGGTTGATGGGCACAGAATAGTAAGCATCCTTGAGATCGAGTTCTGCCATCCAATAGTCCTTTTGTATCAACAAACAGCGGATTGAAGAAATTCCATTTTAAAATGCTGGTACGTGACAAACTGGTTGAGGTTCTTAAAATTTAAGATGAGTCGATGAGATCCCTCTTTTTTGGGTCTAGTAAAGACAGTAGAGATGTACTGGTTGGCACGGTGTGGAGCCTCATTAATAACTCCCTTCTATAAAAGCTTATAATTTCAGCTGCAATAATAAGTTCTTCTCCTTTAGAGAAACTACTATGAGGTACAGCTGGTTGGAAAGGCATGTTATCAAATACTAAAGAATAGCCAGCCATCATCTCAAGGATGCTAGAGTCTGAGGTAATAGACCTCCAGGACTGCATATGTGTGGCTAAGTTACCAGCAACAAATTTTGGAACATTTACCTTGTCAGACGCAGATGCGTGGCCTACTGTCACTGACGCTTGTTGTTTGGTTTGTTCTTGTAAAGCTCTTTGCGCCTCCAAGGTCGGTAAGTCTGACCTTTGAAGTTTTTTGAAGGTCGGTTGTGAGAAAAAGCGCCCTTGCTGCCAGTGTTATTTCCATCACCTGAGGAACTCCTTTGGGATCCTCTAGAGGCTTGAACTTTAGCCCCTATTTTGTTTACATCACCTATGTCTTTCAACTGCTTTTGCAGGTCATCACCAAACAGATAGTCAGTAAAAGGAATCTGCTGGGAGTACAACGAGGCATAGTCTTTCCCTATATCGGGTTTCATGAGTTGCCTCCCCTGCACGTTGAGTTCGCAATTAACATGCGTTAGGAGCGAGAGGGCATCAAGCCCAAATTGTTTTATCTGTTGAACGCCCTCTTTTTCTAGCCCTTTTTTATCAGTCATGATCAAGTCGGTCAAGCGGGCGACGGGCATTATACCTTTTACGAGCGCCAGCTGCATCTTATATAGCAGCAAATCTCTTTTCTGCGTAGGTTCACGGAGCGGTTTCGCAGTTTTCCGGTCTGTCCTGGAGCTCAAGTTTGTCTTTCAGGACTGTATCCGGCAAGCGACTGCGAAACATTTTACCAAGGAGCTTGGCAAGTTGAGGATTATCTATATCTTTGCCAATATAATATTCAGCCTCGTATTCCTTCTGCATCTCCGCTAATACTTCATCCTCGCTTTCAGTATCTCTCTCGTTACCCTCTTGGGTAATTTTTTCCATGAGGGTTTGGCAATCCTCAGAGTCAGAGTCATTTTGCTCGCTCGTGGAGTGAGAGCATCACTTGGCGGGTTTGTTGGCGGGAACTTCGCTTTGAGGTTCCTGGCTGGAACGTTTGCCCTTGCCTTTGCCTTTCCCATTCCTGGAGGGGGTTTCCTCCAATTTATAGAGCCTTTTAGTTAGGCTTAAGATAGCTGAAGAAAGAAGCTTTACTTCAGCAAGCGGTCCAGAAGGATTCACGCCACTTGTGGCCGCCATGTTTGTATCTTGCGTGTCATCGTTTCGTAAGATTTTGTCGTCTTCGTCCGGGCTTAAACCAAGCGAATCCGGATCCTCAATATTTGTTCACGTTTCTGTAGCTGACATGGTTCCACTTATGTGAAAGAGGCACCGAGAGACATCAGGAAACTCGTAGACGTTGTACCAGTCGCAATAATCTGACTTGATCGCTCGGATACCAAACTCGCACTGAGCTCGGATATCGCATGCTTGCTATCTCACGTGACCTCCGATTGTATGCAAATGCGAGGTAGAATATAGGGGCAAACAAAGAAGAAATACAAACAACAACTTGTTTGACAACAAAGGCAAGTCAAGCTTGACTGGTTCAGGTCATGGCGGATTTTGTACCATGTGATCGTTCGTTGCAAAAGGCCTATTTTACTGTGAGGCACCATTACTCTATGAAGCGAACCGAAGAGCACTGGGAACTAGAGACAATCTTCTCTTTTTTCAGCTTTAAAATGTATCGCCGCCGGTTGTCTAATTTTTTAGTTGTTAAACGGAATCAATCCTGCAAAACTCGGCTCCGCCAGAGCCAAGGATAAAACTATTGTTCCCTTTGTGCCGCAGTCGACCAACAACAAAAACCTGCACACAACTTTCCATTTGAGTATTGGGTTTCTTTCTGAGAGCACTCGCCTCCCACCGATGTGGCCCGGGTTCGATTCCCAGACTCAGCGTCGCATGTGGGTTGAGTTTGTTGGTTCTCTACTCTGCATAGAGAGGTTTTCTCCGGGTACTCCGGTTTCCCCTCTCCTCAAAAACCAACATTTAACTTGATTTCCTTTCATTGTTAATTCCAGTTTACAGTGTCCCCAATTAGAGCTCCAGCGCAAGAACGACTATACACTTTAAAAAAAGTCCCTTTCCTTTCCTTTTTCTTTTTACCAACAGTCGATCGATACTCGGTGAAATGTTGACGAAGTGTTGGCAAATTGTTGGCGAGTTATCGGTGAGGTATCGGTGAACTAAAAGCCATTACTGGCCGACATAAAACTTGACCCATTCATCGACCGCCTATTTTCCGACTGTCGACCGTCGAGCCTGATCAGACTAAATACCTTTTGGATCAAGGTAAGCTCAATTTCGTCTCTCCACCATTCGGGCTTATCTAGTCTTACTTCGAACTGTTTCCTTTCGGCTGGATCATAAAGGCCACGTTTTTACCGCCTAGTTATGTACCAGTCAAATTGAAGCTTCAACATTCCCCCCCGGGCATTTGAATTTTTGGAAAATTTTTGTTTAAATGCCCCCCGCCCCGGGCCAAAAGGCTGTTCAAATTCGTCATCATGGGTCCATTTCAGATGATCAAATGCCGCCACCCCCGGGAAAATTACCAAATTACTGTTTTAACTTTTCAGTAGCTTCTATTATGCTTTTTGAAGCTGTGTATGTAAACATGGTTTAATAACAAACACCAAAGAGAACCAGGGCCCTACATGGCACGAGGCACAAGGAAGTTAGGTAACAGGGATTAATGTCTCTTTCTGTAGGCATTTGCTTTTCAACCCATCAGCCACTAATGCGGAATCTTTACCTTTGAATGAATCTAAGTTTGTCTCCGCCATGATTTATCAACCCACGTAGAAAAGTAACATGAAATTGAGGCTAGCGATCAAACTCCCCACCCCCTATGAGTGGTGATCAAATGCCGTGCCCCCGTGAAGACTAAGATGATCAAATCCCCCCCGGGCAGAAAAAGGAGTCAAATGCCCGGGGTATGCTCGGGGAGGATGTATAAGCCTTAATTTGACTGGTACATTATTGATGCATGCATTTTTCCCGTGTTTCAGTTAACAAGCTACACAAGTTGTTGTTTGTATTTCTTCTTTGTTTGCTCACCATATATTAACTGGGACCTCAGCATGGTGCTACTTACTGCAAGCAATGAACCAATTTAGGGATGGGATAGGCCACAGAAATTCTTATCAAAATGTTTTACTCAAGAAAATAGACCCATAAACTTCTGACGTTTTATTTTGGACCGCACTTTTTGTTGGCTTCATGAAGGGTAAGACAATGAGACTGCTTAGATCTGCTTAGGACTAACTCTTCAAAAACAACATTTGAACCAACCTTAATTGTACGTTTTTTCGAGTGAGTCTTCGTTTTCGAGGTCTTCATTTTCGAGGTCTTCGTTTTCGAGGTCTTCGTTTTCGAGGTCTTCGTTTTCGAGACGAAGTTGACCCTACTTAATTATGGATATAATTTAAGACTCATCGTAAAAAAAATATGCATCATCATTTGCCCTTATTTCATTGTAATTTGTCTTTTATTAAGTATAGTTGCGTTTTCACACTCAGAAAATGGACTGACAATCTTAACTGAGCAGGAATGTGTAGTTTCAGATAAAAGTAACTTTTTGAATGGAGAATTTCCGACGGGTGCGGTGAGAATTTTGGCGGGAAAAACCGTTTCATTCGAAAGCGAACGCTAGCAACATGTATAATCCCCCAAATCGTTACTTCTTTGATTTTTATTTTATGTTTGCGCATTAAAATTTTAAGATTTTGCTGTCTCGTCTCGGGTAGTCGAGCCAAACTGTTTACATGCGAAAGAGTTGTCTCGCCTGCCAGGGTTCCACGAGTTTTTTCTCGCGCTCATCCGAGTTGTCTCTCCCTCCTCATGTAAGCAGATGATAGAATTTTTTAAACAAATGAGTGAAAAAAATATCTCACCCAGGGTAAATCGGGGGTAGGGTTGTCTGTTAAGACCATATAGACATTACGCAACTCACTAACTCATTCATAACTCACTTAGTTACATATTACTGAAAGTCAACACCAAAGCTTAAAGGCAACACCAAAAGGTCAAACATTGTTATATTCAGTAATAACGGACAAAACAAAAACAAGGTCAATTTTAAATATGAGAAACAAATTGTTGAGAAGCAAATATATTTATGTATAGAAATGACGTCATCTGGTCGTTATACCTATGCAAGAGAAATTCTGAGCAAAAAAGCCATTCTCTCGTAATAAATCTCTCGTAATAAATCAATCCTTCCCTAGCACGGATAGAGCAACAATTGCGATTAAGAGCAAACTCTTTAATGCCCTAGTGTTACTTTACCCATGCGCAATTTTGGGACCGGAACTATTGTCATACAAAACACCTTTTGATCAGAGTACAATTGAACAAGTTCATAAAAAGTTTTGCAAACAGTCACTATTACTAATGTATAGATTTAGCCAAGCCTAAAAGCAGAGCTCCCTAGTTATTTATTCCTACTGCCTGTAGGGTTAGTGAAAATGAAAGGTTTTGAATTGTCAGCGTTTTGATGTTTCCGGTTGATGCTTTACATTGTAAATAATTAAATCATTTTCTTCGCTTTTTTCTACAGAAAAAATCATTGCCTAACTAGTGAATTCCACGGTAAATTTTACGCTAAAACCCGATATCGCATGAACCACGAAGCGATGAGTACGATATCAGTTTTGCGAGTGAAATTTACTTTGGAATTTACCAGTTTGGCAATGAATTTTCCTTGCGCCGCATGAGTTTTAAAAGAAAACAATCACACTCTCAGCGAGCGAATGGAAAAGGAAAGCAAATAGCCAGCGAATAGGAATCACGCTAAAGTTAGAAGCCATAAAAACTTTGTCAGTTCAAGGTCAAAGAAGAGTTTTACTGATGTACTTTATTCCACTCTATCTCTGAAAACGAGATCATTCACATTTTGATGTATTTCACTGAATGACGGCAGGTTGGCTTGGAACAAGAATCGGCAAAATGCAACCAAGAAAGGAAAAACTTCAAACAAGATCCGCTCCAACACTGAAATAACGTTTAGGTGCTTTAAACAAACTTCTGAAAACCCAAGTTAGTGAAATTTCCCTCTAATTTTACGAGAACTCATTGTGATTACGTGTTTATAACACAAGGGCAAAATGTTCTTGTCACTGTCGAGACACATCGAAAACCAGTTGGGCAAACGGATTAAAAGCACTGAAGTTGTTCGATCGCACTTTAGAGCAAAACAAACCAACAAATCAACTTTTTCTTTATGTCCAAAAGAGTACAGATAAGTTATTTACTTCCAGTTGACAATATATAAAAAAATCGATTTTCATTCCTGAACAAAGGAAAAACCGATTAAACCACTTTTTGAAAATAACAAACGGTTTAAAGGAAAGAATTTGTGGAGTAAATTCTTGCACTAAGTATGAGCTATACATTACTGGTACACTGTTTTGTCGTTGCCGTTCTCTTTCGCTCTCCTTTCGTTTCTGTTCTAGTCATAGGTCCTCCAGGCATCATGTAACCTTAACAGAGCTTCTAAAGATATGCCAAAAACTGCAATACAGCAGCTCTAAGCAAATTGAAAATAAACTTTCAGCTTTAAGTTTATATCCCTCCGATGCTTGACTTGAATAACTGCGTAGCCGCCAGTGTGGACCACAGCTATCATGATATGTCAAACTAGATTGAAACCAGCGAAAAATGCAGAAAGAAAACATTTTCCAAACCGTTCTCTCCCTGAAAACGAAAAGCGTTGAATGTGTAAGAACTATAGTTGATGTATTATGGTCGTGTATCCGCGTCGAGCCACAGAAAGCGCGCGAAAACTGAAGCCTCGTTTATGTTTAGGTGAGTTAACCTGAGTTGAGCCTGCAACGAAAACCAGTACCTGGTAAGCGGTCAACTTAAAAAAAACAACTGATTTCGGTGAGCTCTAAGCTTGAGCCCGCGATATGGTCACGTGGTACTGGTCAACGGATACCCATTTTTGACAGGTGTCAGTTGATTAAAACATGGATTTCCAATATCAAAGATGTATGCCGTAAACTAGTATGATATTGGTCACATTGGCATACATGGAGGGGTGGACGTACGTACGTACTTACGGACGATCGATGACGTCATGGCTAAAAAACCAAAAAAATCGCATCGATGGGTTACCATATTTTCTTGAAGGGTAACTCTCACCAAAATTTCTTGTTTTTTTTTAATGTATTTTTCGTATGCCTTCCTTGAAAAGAAAAGGTTTTTTTAAAAAAAATTATGGTTTTAAGTTAAAAATTGAATTTTTTATGAATTTTTTTCTTTGCAACTCGGCAGCCATTTTAAAAAACGCGCCGTTTTGGGATCACTTGGGATGATACGTCACAGATGTGGAACATGTTTTCATGTGAAAATTTAGTCCGCGAAAAAGTGCGTTCAAAGAGTCCAGGGTGCAGGGAAAATGCTACTTTTCCTATTAAACCCCTTATGTTGGAAAATAGGAGGTAGAACGGATGTAACATCAATATGATTTTCACAGGCTTTATGCTTGGTGCTGCGCCGTTAATTAATCAACGTTAACATCAATTTGTTCACGGGTTTTGCTTTATACAAAAGAAATCCTTATCTAAAATTTCAGTTTTCAATTTGAAATTAAAACCATTGCAATTAAGCTTACCGTGCGTACAAGTCGTTCCAAGATTCTTCTCTTTTCTTTAATATGATATAACGTTAAAATGATGCAAGATATGCAAAATTATGAAACGTTTGAAACCCGAAGAGTGTTTACGTCCTGGTGACTCGACCTTCCTGAGCCGGATCGGAAATTCAGGTTATCTACTACACATGCATTACCCAACGGTAACTTAACCGCGCTCCCAAACAATATTTAAAAGGAATTCGAAGAAATGGAAAAAGATAATAGTAATAAGAAATTCAAATCTGGCGGTGCGGAATGGCGAGGAAAAGAAAAAAAGAACCTGGGAAGCGCTGTGTTGTGATGTTCTGCGATGAGATGAATGCAGATGGGGTCTCCATACATAAATTCCCCACTGAAGAAAAAATTCGCCGACAATAGCTTTTTTTGGTTCGCCAAAAAAGGAACTCTGACTCATGGAAACCAGGTTCGGGTCACATTTGCATTTCACTCCCGAAGAGTATCGCGATTACGGAATGATTGTCGCTGGCTATGCTTCAAAGATGTTGTTGAAGAAAAATAAACTGCCACTCCGTCAAGGAAAGTTGTTCCAACCCAACAGCAGAAATACTAAATCGTAATTCGTTTCTGTCTAAAAAAATCAAATAGTCTCCAAGATCGTGACAAGAAATACTAACTGATCTCAGTTCCGAATAGGTAAATAATTTTGTCCACTACCCCTTGAAACCCTATTTGCAATTGACACGTAAGAGGATCCTTTCAGTTACAACTTTAAATGAACAGCAACGCGGCTATATGTCCCGCGACCTGACAAGGTGTTTCAAGTACTCCTCGTCCGGTAGTCTAAACATTTTTACAATTTCGAGGAAATCTCTCGATCTTCTCAAGAGCGTTGGGGCTTTCAGACGCTGTTTAGCAAGTTTATTTTTCAGTCAGACACGGAAAAATGTATGCAGCGTTTTGGGTCTCGGGTGGCATCTGCATACACACTCACAAGAACCTTGAACTAAGAATGGGCTCCGAGAAAGAAGAAGCATGTTGAGGAGGTTTGTATGGAGTGTCGATCATGGAGTACATGTAGTTAAAAAAACATTCTTTCCATTGCTGAACATGCAAAGACGGAATATAAAATTATAACGAACACTGCAACAGCTATCCGTCGAACAAAAGTATATTTAATGAACTCTCTGGTATACAAAAATTCTCAAAGGAGATACACAAAATAATCAGCAAGAGAGTGCACTTGAGAACAGAGACTGCACGATTACAGGCCTCCACACTCACCATTCTTCGCTGTCGAGCTCACCGTGTCGCCGACGACGTTCTGGCTTTTCCACTCTTTCTGGCGTTTCTCTAGATGGAGCTGGAGGCTCGAAACATCACGGATAAACTTCCGAAAAGGGTTGTTTTAGATCGCCGATGGTAGCGCCTCCTATAGCTCCTTCAAAATCAGAAGAATCGCTAGCAGAGTCCGAGCGCCCGGTACCAGAGCTGAATCATTTTGCTGTAGTTCCACACCTGCGACGTATCGCAACATGCGACGCAAATCGAAGCGTTTGTGACAAGATTCTGAACAAGCGGTGATCTACAAGGTTTAAGGCTAAAATTTACGGGTAAAAGAGCTTCTGGGCACCATTTTTTTTTACTTAAAAAACATTAGCGACACGTCTGTAATGTTTTCCAAAAAAAGTGTCTTTTAGGCGAGAGTTACCCTTTAATTATGGTGCTCCGCTATTACTATTACTATTACTATCACTATTACTATTACTATTACTATTACTATTACTATTACTATTACTATTACTATTACTATTACTATTATTGTTGCTATTACTTGTAAAACTCTTTCCGCTTTTGAGTTAAAACGTTTGCTACATGAAAACGCTATGGCATTCTGATTCCTTTGCAGATCCCTGCTGATAAGTCAAAACGTTTGGGGACTTAAATACTTACTGAAGTACAGCCAAGAATGGAAGCCATCGAACATCTTGCAGTCATAATATTTTTTATTTGTAGTTTGTGGAGTAAGTAAAAAACGTTTAATTTTGTTTTCATTTTTTTTATCAAATTAATCTATACGAAGGGTGAGTTTGCTTGGTCAGTCACGGAAAGTCAATTTGAACTCCCAAGGACAATTTAATTGAATTAAATACCATAAGAAGCCCTATCATCACAGAGTATTAAAAGTGATATATATATATATATATATATATATATATATATATATATATATATATAGTCAGTTAAGTAGATCCCTTGAGCCAACAGCGCATCACCCCCAGGAGGATCGCAAATGGATTCACAGTCCAAGTTGAGGAGAAATTGAGAGAAGTTTACGGGAAACTCAACACTGGACAACTTCTGGGGAAAACTGTAATTGCCCTGAGCGGGATTTGAACCCACGTCCCCCTGATCACTAGTCGGGTGTGATGACCACTACACTATCAGGACAACCATGCTGGCAACATGGCTGATTTATCACTTAATGTGTGGCATTTACGTGGGTCTCCCTAATGGGCCAGTTTTTCTATGTGATAACGCTGGATCAACATGTGATTCACAGGCGGACAAGGGTAATTAATGTAAATAGTCAGTTAAGTAGATCCCTTGAGCCAACAGCGCATCACCCCCAGGAGGATCGCAAATGGATTCACAGTCCAAGTTGAGGAGAAATTGAGAGAAGTTTACGGGAAACTCAACACTGGACAACTTCTGGGGAAAACTGTAATTGCCCTGAGCGGGATTTGAACCCACGTCCCCCTGATCACTAGTCGGGTTTGATGACCGCTCAGGGCAATTACAGTTTTCCCCAGAAGTTGTCCAGTGTTGAGTTTCCCGTATACTTCTCTCTCTCTCTCCATATATATATATATAGTAAGTAAGTAAGCGAGGACGGACAACTTCTGACGTAAAAAAAAGTTTAAAAATTAAAAATTTAATAAAACGTTTCGGTCAAAGACCTTCTTCAGTTATGACAACTTTTGAATAAAAACGAAACTTAAATAAGATTTAGGCGCTAACAATTACACAATAACAAGTGACAGCTGTCAAAAAAATATTAGAATGCAAAAAAGAAGAACAAAAAGTGGTGCTAATTTGTAGACGACAAAAAAGCTAAATTAACGAAGCAAAAAAATTAACAAAACCCCTAGAGGGGCCCTTAAACAATGTAAATCATAATGAGCTTCCCGGTCAGGACCTTTGAGTTCATCTAAAAGCTAAAGGCCTGACGAAATCCAAGAAAAGATCAACCGTTCTAAGGCCCTTTTATTAGCACCACTTTTTGTTCTTCTTTTTTGCAGTCATATTTTTTTGACAGCTGTCACTTGTTATTGTGTATTGTTAGCGCCTAAATCTTATTTAAGTTTCGTTTTTATTCAAAATGACGTGGTGACACCTTTGTTGGCCTGAGAGACTCACTAACACTAGAGAGAGAGAGAGGGAAAGTTACAGGAAACTCAACACTGGACAACTTCTGGGGAAAACTGTAATTGCCCTGAGCGGGATTTGAACCCACGTCCCCCTGATCACTAGTCGGGTGTGATGACCACTACACTATCAGGACAACCATGCTGGCAACATGGCCGATTGATCACTTAGTGTGTGGCAATTACGTGGGACTCCCTAATGGGCCAGTTTTCGATGTGATAACGCTGGATCAACATGTGATTCACAGGCAGACAAGGGTAATTAATGTAAAGAGTCAGTTAAGTAGATCCCTTGAGCCAACAACGTATCACCCTCAGGAGGATCGCAAATGGAACACTGGGCAATTACAGTTTTCCCCAGAAGTTATTATGCAATTCAACGTTTATTCAAAGACTCAAAGCAAGCCGCTTGGAAGAAGTTTGATGAGGGTCAAAAGGTTCTAAAAGATTTAAGAAAAAACATTACAATATCTGATTTCTTATATTTTTATCGTTGCTTGACGTGAGAGTAACGCACCGTCATGCACCGCCTGAATTTTTCCAGTACCGCGCGGGAACTTGACTATTTTTTACTTCTCACCATGTTCGTGGTTCAGATGACGATAGCACGATCTGGACTGTGGATCCGAGTTAAGTTATTACTGATAGACCTTATTGGAGTTGAGCCTGCAGGCACATTTTCGTTTGTTTAAAACTACATGCGAAAGATTCTTAAGAGTCAATGCGATACAAAATGAGCCCTTTGCCTCGTTTACGCGGCAAAACCACTGATAAGCCCGGTAAGGGCTAATACTACTTTGACGGGAGTTTCAAAATTGAATAGCACCATTGTTTTGATAACTACTAAGTGACTTGAGTTTCTGTCGCACTTGTGGCCTACATGGCCTACTACCTATTGAACCACAAGACGGTTTACCATAGTTGATCTTACATTTGCATTTCTCGAAGCAGAAAGGTGACACAACATTGAGAAAGCGATCGAGGATCGAAGAACTTGGTAATGTCGAACACGTTTGTTGACTATTCATATTGCTACGTCATAACACGTCATATCCAAGATGGCGCTCTCCAAGTCACGAAAGAGGCAACTTCAAAGTACTCGTGACATTTTCACAGGGAACTGGACAAAACGGCAATTATTTTCGAATTCCTGGGGAAAAGTTTTCGTAATTTTTTCTAGACCGTACTTTTCCCTTTAAGTCTGGATCTCGTGGTGGCACAGTTGCGCGGGAAAAGGATAACTGATCGCTCTGAACGCACGGGAGAACGTTCCTTTCGCTTTCACGCTCAGCCAAATTTATTTGACAAGAGTTCTTTCTCCGTTGTTTAAGGTACGGGAAGGTAGTAGCCAAAACGCGTGGCCGGGCTCTGGGTCGGGTTCTTTTTTTTTTTTTTTTTTTTTCAACTTTTTATTTTGTTCCAGTTTTTGTTGTTGTTGTCCTGTCCTGTTATTTTCGACTGATCGGGATTTGTCCATCATTTATGATGGAAATTAGCCAAAAAAAAAAAAAAGGAGCCAACGGTAGATCTTAGATTCAGGGGCATCTTCGTTTTTTTTCTTTCTGTGTTCCTCAAATCGTTAGTTTTGGCGAACATCGGAGTTTGTCTTTGTAAAAATTAGAGTTTGTTTTTAACAATGGGACTATCGGAGTTTGTGTTTCGAAAATCAAGAGAGGATCCCGAGAGGGGGAGGGGGGTACTCTCTTATATACGCTATATAAGTATGTGACACCGATAGGGTAGGGATTTTGAGGTGCTCAGCTGGAAAAGAGTGAGATGCCATGGGAACAGATTTGTCATAACCATAGGTGTGTTTCCTGTAGAACTATTAGACTACCAAGTTTCAATGGTCTGCGCTGCAAATTGGCCAAGTTAGCTCTATTTATATACTCAAGATAATATTGAGTTGAGTGTATGACATCATCAGTCATCTTATTTGCATATTTTAACCATTTTTCAAACTTAAATATCTCCGGAACCATTGCAGATATTTGCAAACGCAAATGGCGTTTTTGTTCTTTTATGGAATTCTATGTGATACACTCAAAAAATCAAGGGGTAAAAATTTGATCATAGAACCACTTTAAATAGGGTTAGGATTTGAGAACCTTGGCGGCACACACCTATCCTAAATTGTCAGGAATACCCCTTCCCCCCCCCCCCTCCCCATTTCTTCCCCCCGCGAGGATCCAGCAGTTGAGATTGGAATTTGTGAGACGAATACACGCCCACTTCCAGAGTCAGTGAAGACGCTCCAAATTTGACGTTTACTTCGCAACAACCTTCTCCACACTACAATTAACTTTATACAAAAAGTGTACATGCATCGGAAAAACGATATTCCTTATAACATGGCATGATGAAAAATTGAGAAATCAGACAGGCAATCGATCACATTAAAACGAAACAAAACAAAGTCACATTTCCATGATGGTCGTCACGCATTCACGCAACGTTCTTGCCATTTGCTCAGTCGCAAAATCTGAATTCCAAGTCAGTCGTGTTGTTGTCAATGTTGTTGTGATTTTATCGCAAAACTGGATTCGGACCTTGCTAGCCAATTGTAAACCCGATGCCTTTACGTCCGAATGGAAGCGCTTTGTTTGGTTAAAAATGAAATCACACTTTCATATTCGGTTTCAACGTTCTTTAAACATTGAATTTCACCGACGAGCCGACGAGCCATTCAAAGATATGCCTAACTCATTCTTTTAACATTGAATTTCACCGACCAGCAATACTTTATGATAATTCACGAAGAATTTTACGGGCGAGTTCGTTTCCAAATCCACCAATCAGCGTATCGCAACCGTTGACAGTTCAAAACCACAACCCTGCCTTGATACGCTGATTGGTGGATTTGAATCGACGCGCATACCTCTAGTGCCTTTGGTCGAGAATTTTGCACCTATCATGTTGAGAAATATGCAACCATTGTATTTCATGTTTCTTCCTCTCGGCTTTTTGTTTGAACCAGAATTACCAAAATATATTTCTACAGTTTTATGTCAATTGTTCCTTTGTTATGCAGATCGGTATTTACACATGTTGTAGCTAATCCTCTAATTAGTGTCATCTCCAGTCAAAGTCCAGTCCTTTCGGTTATGCTCAAAACTATTATTCAGAACCCTGGAAATTCGCAGTAGCGTTCATGTAGTCGGTTAGTTCTATTAAACGTTTTCTCTTCGCAGCTGTCTTTTCAGGTTCAATCTGAGTTACTCCAGTTAGTTTAATTTCTCTGGTACTATATATAGCTAGCTTTTAGACGATCATGTATACCTGTGGCCAACTTGTTTTCCCTGTTATCTGTTCCAAAGCACTTTCTCCGACTGCAACGGCTACTGTTAGGAACACAGTCGATCTCAGTTGACTCAAGTTTACATAAGCAATCACAGACATAAACAACAGACTACGCAAGAAGAAAAGTGAAGTGAATCATAGCGAAATCTCAGGGATCCATATTGATTTTCTATCACTGTCGTCAGCCGGGCAAGGACGTCTTATAATATACTTGCCCGGACAAATTTTGGGTTGCCCTGGCCGTTGAAAAATGGGCAAGTATAGAAAATAGTCGATAAAAGGACTTGTAACTTGAGAATTAAGTGTACGCGTTTTCGTTTACACTCTCGTGAGAAATTACGACTTTTGACCCTGGAGTATGATGTTATTTGCACCGTGGGAACCCGATTTACAGTGGTCCATATCTGCCACGGTGAAACGTACTTGAATGTAGCTTACAAATTTGCGCTTCAAAGACCCAAAGTTTCGACGCTCCTGTCTAGTGACTTCTTTTTATATACTACCAAGATTTTCTCTTTTTTCTGTTCGTAAGCAGCAGGTTCTGCTCTACTTTTTCGCTTTTTGCCAGAGGTGGCCAAACACCTTGTAAACGAGTTGCTGACAACCATGCCAGCGGTGAGATACATGAAAAGTGAGCCTGCAGTCGTTTCATGGAAAATACCGCGTGGTCAAAGATGGCACCCAAACTTCAGATTTCATTGCTGAGGAAAGCTACATGTTTATTCCTAATTTTCTGGAAGTTTCCATTGAACGAAAAGCGATCAGAACGAAAGTACATTCTATATTATAAAATTTCATGGCATTCATGAAAAAGATATTTATTAAAACTTTACTTGTTCAACGGACGACTTTTGGAGTTATTATACTCGTCCGGGTGGGTTCTTAGCTGTCTAGGACGTCCTTAGGACTGCGAATGTGGATCCCTGAAATCTTGAGAAAGAAATTAGAACGATGCTGAAGCAAGGTGTGTTTGACTTTCCACGATTTTCAATACTAATTTTTACATTTGTACTTATTTTCCGGCAGCAGACTATTCGATGACGACAAGTACAACTCAAATGCCCTCTACACCACGTATGTATTGAAAACCTTTTCATTGAAATTCTTTAAGATAAATGGATAACAATTCAAACCTTTTATTGGTCTCTGGCGCCTTTAGCAATGAGATCATTCCAAACATAATACAATTTTACCAATGATATCATTGTAAACATTAATGTATGTATTGAGCCAGGCCGAAAAGAGGAGCTCCACAGTTGTTTCTTCACTGGAATTTAATACGATAAACTAATGTCAATGCGAAGACTCGAGGCAGGGCTCCAGTAAGGTCTTGTTTATTGTGATCAAAGTTTTTTCTCTTTTTTTCCTGCACAACTATAGCCACCATTCAATCAAGTGAAAACAGGCATTTTATAGGGTTTCGACAAAACACTGACCCCTACTGACCCCCTACTGACCCCCTACTGACCCCCTTACTGACCCCCTACTGACGCCCTATAAAATCAATGGGAAAATTAAAATTTAAAAAGCTAAGAACTATCAATGGGAACCGATTCAAGTTCATCAATAAATTTAGCTTACCTGAAACTTTCAAGATGGCGGACGCGTTGCAGATTTCCGACTCCCTTCTCATTTGACTGAAGGATTTGTCCCGGAAAATCGAGCACTGAATAAGTTGGAATATCAGCAAGCATGGTATTTGTACCCGCTAGAAAATTAAGCAATAAAAATAGCGAGGAAATTCTGGTAAATTAACACGCACGCAACTAACCGAGAGGGACACGCACACGATTACATCTACCGGAAGTTTATTATGGCAAGCTTGTAGTCCCAAGGCCCCTCGCCTTTGTGAGCCTGTTCATTTGTCAGCGTTTCTCTTTGCTTCATTTCCCAATACGTACGAAAGCAATATTTGATGATATTCAATCGTATTTTGTGCTCGATTTTCCGTCAACAAATCATCCACTAAACAGTAAAAGGAGAACAAGAGTCGGAAATCTGCAACGCGTCCGCCATCTTGAAAGTTTCAGGTAAGCTCAATAGGCCCTTTCCGAGTTCAAGTCTGCCTCCTCTTCAAAGAGAGTCTAAGTGCGAAGTTTTTGTTATTAAAATTAGTTTTCATTCATATGTAAAGTAGAACTAATTACCATCACAAAAACTTCGCACTTAGACTCGCTTTGAAGAGGAGGCAGACATGAACTCGGAAATGGCCTATTTATTGATGAAATTGAATCGGGTCCCATTGATAGTTCTCGGCTTTTTTAATTTTCAATTTCCCATTGCTTTTATAGGGGGTCAGTGTTTTGTCGAAACCCGATTTTATAAATAACTTTTGGACTACATGATTATGAGCATAAATTATTAACAACGTTTTGGCGTAAAAAGAAACAAGCGACATAATAATCCAAACTTTATTAGCAATGTAATTCGTTGTAATGTGCAAACAGGAAATTACTACACTAAACGGTAGAAATGAACTTACCTTGTGCTCCAGATTAAAGAAATTCTTCTTTAGATCTGTCATGCCTATTAAAGTGCGCGTTACTCGAAATTTCACCACCATTTTTTTATTTTAAAATCTAACTGTAATTGTCTAGAAGCATTTCTGTTTAGAAATGATTTAATTTCTGTTTCGAGAACATATCTAAAATGCGAAGAAACCTGACGTATTTTTGGGGAAAATATGACGCAAACGCCTGGGATCGAGTTGAAGTCGATTTTAACGTCATCAGTCGTGTAAAGATGCAACTTTTCCGAAGAAGTGTGGGTGTGAGCGTAGTTTAGTCCTACATTTACGATTTAAAGCGGCAAAAGCCCACACACAGATATAGAGTATTTATTCCCTGATCTTCTTTATCTGCACTTGTAGTTAGGCTAATTACCGAAGAATAAAAATTTGGCGTGAAATCCACATCGTGCGAAATCTTGCGGTGTGTTCACATCACTACTTGAGGGCCCATTGCTTGTATTTTCAGTTCTCCGTCTCCAGATTACAGTTCTTCTCCTCCGTGGGCTTAAGAATTTCTCTGAGGATCTGAGTTAATTATCCATTTGTGTACATTTTATCATTAAAAGACGCGAGGTATCTTCAATGTGAATTTTATTTGGAAGGCGTTTAGAACTTTCGCTGACTCGATGGTTTTCCGCAGATCCTAAAATCATAAACGTGAGGTCTTCCAGATTTTCATCTATACAAGGTTAAAGATGACCTAGAAACAAATCCTTTTACCAGTTACCAGTTCCGTAACGTTTTGGGTTTAAAAATACACAGCAATACAGCATTTCAATTCCGAATTGCCACTTGCGTGACACCAGACACTGAAATAAGCCTTGATTGAAAAAAATGCCTCGTTATAATTCTTAGCTCCGCAGTTTAAACGTCACAAGTATATTACGTATATTTATACTCAGGTGTACTCTTCCGCAAGTGAAAAGTAAGGTTGTTGATGCATTGGTCTTCTACAATATTTCATGTTATTGGTGTTTTCCATTGTACGGCTTCGAATTTATCTTTTATGACGTGACAGTGAAAACGCTCTACAGGCAGGCTTGGGACTTTGTTCGGTAGTCGATTTATACTCACGAACGCGCTAAGTGCATTCCAATTAACATCCGAGTTTTAAATAACATTGTGGAATTCGTTATTTATCGTCATTGCAGAAGTGGAACGATCTGACTTGAAACGATATGGCATACAACGAATTGATCGATCGAGAGCATCGGATCTCAGCCTTGAGAGTATATCAATTCACATTGCACCTTCCCTCGCTATCGATATCTTGCAATCGCTGGTTGACATTCCTTTCTTTTTGCCACGTCTATGGTTGGGAAAGTTCGTTTCTTACATCTTCGGACCCCAGACAAATAAGGTATATCGACCCTTCGTGCAAAACACAGCACCGGATCGAAGTCTTCGCAGGTTTGAAACCGGGCCGGTGTTTTTGGGCAAATTTTGTCTTAAATCCTTCTTTGTAGGAAAAAGATGCATTGATATACCCGGGGTCAACTGGAATTTTTGCAGCTGACTAGCCCAGGGACGCCACCAACACAATATTTTCTGCAGATTGTCCGATTTGAATTCTTGTTTATATTTCCCGCTGCAATCTAACACAACCGATGACGTCGTGAAGACATTTTTGGCCGCGCGCGAGATATCGCAAATTTTTGGCCAAAATGCCAAAGTTAGTGCTGTGAAAAAAGATTCTAACTAGGAAATCCTATCAAGTAAAGCTTGAATTTTAATGATATGAAATAAAAAAATGGTGGTGAAATTTTGAGTCATGTGCACTTTAAAAGATCATTTATGCATCCTTAACTCAGACTGAATTAGACCCTGCGTGAGGGTATACTGGGTTGCCTGTGGTACGTGCACCGTTCCAGACAATTTTTTTTAAGTTGGGGGGTCATTAAGACCATTTAAGGGGTCACCCAGAAGTGATACCACCAGAGGCCCTTTGGCTCACAGGTCCTTACTCGTTCGTAAGACGAAACAGATCCTTTTCTGAGGTTAAAAACCTGGCTACCGGCCTATTAATTAATCATTTGTCAGAAAAAAGAAATTCTTGTCCTCTTTAGAAAAAATAGACACGCATTGCTTACGTGTGGTAGTGAAGTAACACAGCGATTTATTCCATATAAAATGTCAACTGGGCTGTATGTTGTCTTCCAGGAGATTCAAGTTGTCCTCGCGTAATATGTAGCTCTAACAGTGCACGATATTGATTTGGTATTGTCTATCATTGTAGTGCCATGGTAGAAGTCTTGGGTAAATAGCCTGAGAAGACATGTGGTTACTAGCAAAGTACTGAACCCAGAGAGATTGAAGAAAATAAATGGGAAGTGAGAAACATTGGCTTCTGGGCTGACATGTTGATAATTTTCAAGCTCCCTCACAACTTCTTTCACCACAAGTTTAAGCGTGTCCCCTCGGAGCATCTGACAGCTTTGTAATACTAAAGTTTACTAAAGTTAATCGTGTCCGGTGGGGTTAGTATCTTGATGGGTGGGTGACCTCAAACATATACCCCTTCGTAAAACAGAAGCATTGGACCGAAAATACTATTAACGCTAACAAATGCGAACTCAGCAAGGTACAGATTTTGTTAGCTTGCTTTATGCAAAAACAAATATTGATGCAAAAGTAAATTGATACACAGTTTTTAGAAAGAGCAGAAGGAAGTTTCCAGGACGGTCGCTCGAGAATAACATATTTACGACATGAAAACAACATTAATTTTGAACCGTGAATATAGAATATAAAAAGTTACGATCAGCGACAAACATTTTGGGAGATTTTTGCTACGTTCAATTTTGTTATTGTACTTTTGGTTGCACAAATAAATCGCAAAATCGAAAGTGACATCGCCGGAATTCAGCGGGCGCCGTGATTAAGTTACCGCGGCATGTTTACTCGCCAAACAGTGAAGCATCTGTGTCAAATGATGGCAAGATACCGGGTTTTCGTAAGTTTCTTTTTCTGTCAAGTGTTATAAAGTTTGACAATAAATGAGTGAAGTCAAAACAAAGATCACAATCGCCCAAACTCTTGAGAATGGAATGACCCCCGCCCGGGTAATTCCATCATTTTGGAAATAGCAGCTACTTTATTATTCATCGGCGTCACAATATTTTGCTGATTTTGGGGCTCATTTTGTTGAAACTCAAGCACGCTTCCAACAGACCTGTTTATTGTCGTGAACCTTTCCTGCTCACAAAGCAATGCTAAAAATATCCTCCCGTATCACATTTCAACCTTAAGCTCGAAAATTCAATACACAACATGATATTATAATTCACAAAGGCAGAAAATATCACAGAATCCTTTTCCAGCGAAACATTTAATTGCAACAAACAACATAAGATACACTAAAACGCCATTCGCGTTGCAATGACTTTCGACGCCAGGAGAATAACAAACTCACGAGGCAGAATGTATATTTATATTTAATTAAGTTAGCACAATAGAAAGACACTAACCTCATTTTGACACGAAAATGCTTTACTATTGCCATAAAAACTATCCAGTTAAGCTCGCATATTATAAAACATGGTGAGTTCATAAAGGCGACCTTTTCCAGCGAACAATTTTTTGAAACAAACAACATTATTTGCTATTAGAGGCAAAAACCCCTTACTATTTCATTACGTTCGTGAAGAGGAAAAACTCAAATCGTGTCAAATATGCGCAATATTACAACAAACTAAAATTTCAGGATCAAACCGTTTCCATGAAGAACCTTTTCCTTGAATAATGAAGCACAAAATAGACGACAAGCATTCTTTCAAATAATTCTTGGCTGTCACATTTCCAATTATTTTTTTACTGAAGACTGTGCAAAATTGATCACAGATCCACTTAAGGTGTTCCATTCGCTCTCTGTCTTTGTTGAACCCATAAGTTACCAGAGAATTTTCCATTTGGTTTCAGTGTTCTACATAATAGCACACTTGGTAAAAAATACAGCTCACTTTGATTGCGGCTCGACGGGCGATAGATTGTTGTCGAAGTCCATTACTCGTCGCTTTTAAGATTCCAGGTGTTTGTATTTCAGCGCCTGCCTAGTTTATCCAACTGACTTTCCATTATTGAGCTCCATAAGGGTATATTTTGTTTAAGGATCCACTAAAACGCCATTCGCGTTACATGACTTTCGACGCCATTGCAGGCTAATTCTACTGTGTCCACCAGAGAAATATACGCATTTCCACTACCCTCTCGATCCTAAGAAAATACGCGCAGAAGGCTCTATGCACAAAGACACCACTTACCAGGGGAGTTAGAGGCAAGACTTTTACCGACACGGAAAATAAAACGGAGAAATCTACCCATTTTCCGACTGGGATTGCCATACGGCAACCCAGTGATACGTTAGTCCTTTCAAAATCTGTCGTAGCGTATTCTATAAAACCTATAATGTCGTTGTGAATGTACAATCTTATAGCACTTTCTCACTTGAAAACTTCTGTATCCCAGAATGATTTTTTTTTGTTTTTGGTAGTTGCTTGATTCTTTCCTGTCAATTGAGAAGAATGAAATTACGGGTAGCAAACAAGTATACTTTAGCTAGTCCTTCTCCACATATGAAAAATTAACAAAGTGCTTTTTGTTTTCCTAGATGTCTGTGGAGGCAGCTTGACTGATCTTTCAGGAACTTTCACGAGTCCGTATTATCCATCTAGCTACCCACATTTCCTGGACTGCAACTGGGATATTACTGTAACACCAGGCAGCTACATTTACTTGGAGTTTTCTACCTTTTCTCTGGAATATGGTGGAGAACACTGTTCATATGACTCCGACTACGTGGAAGTATCTGACTCAAACTATCCATTGAGTTCCATGCAAATAAAGCGCTGTGGTTATCAAATTGCTTGGTGTGTTTGGAGCACGAGCAATGTACTGCATGTTCGATTCGTTACTTATCCCATTTTTTCAGCTTCAAGCTTCATGGCACATTATGCAACTTACAGGAATACTAACAGCGAAAACTGCCTGTCTCTTAAAAAAAGTAAGGAAATACTCACTGAGCATCTCCGGGAATGCAAACCGATTTTGATAAGCGTTACGAATTGTCCTCTTACCCTTCTCAACTTTGACATTACTTATATCAAGAAACTAGCAGTTATCAGACATTAGGGAGTGTGTTTAAGCTGCCGTCCTTTCGTCGATATATTCAGATCCATTAAGTATTTTACATTTTACTGATGATAGTAGTCTTACATAAAATGCCAATTTAGTCTAAATGCATTATATGCACAAACAATTTGATGTTTGTTTGTTGTGTGGAGGTTGTATTGGTTTTTAGGTTTATCGTCACATTTACATGTTCTATTCATCCAACTATTATCTGCTAGCAGTGGTTTCAGAATCGATACTATTGACGAGGGTAGACTTTCATATACCGGACTAAAATGGCGCAAAACCGATTAGCAATTGCGTACGAACCGAGGACGATTTGCGACGTCTGTTTCCTTAAAAAAAGACAACACTACACAGCTTTCCGAGGATTTGATAAATACCATCAATTATACTTGTTGGTAGTCTCCTTCCCAGCCATGGCGATGTCACGCAACGCAGCCACGAAAGTGCTCACATCCTCATTCTTTTCTCGGATTGAGCCAATTACAGCTCCAGTTCCATTTTATGGAACTGTATCGTGCGACTCGACCAATAATACCTCTTGTTTCATCAATGCGCTTGATCACCACAAATACACAGGTCTGTTGTTTGTATTTTCAAAGCGAATAATGACATTTTTCACTACTTCTTTTTTTGCAATGACTGCAAAATTCTCGCGCGCTCATTGGCTAATTTTTATTATCAACAAGCGGACAGACACATAAATTAAATTTATAATTTATGCGATAAAGACGCGATAAATGAGTTTAAAAGTGTATCACCAAAAAAGGTTAAGCCCGAAAGATTTATTACTATTACTGTTACTTATTACTATTACTATTACTTATGACTATGACTATGACTATGACTATGGCTATGACTATGACTATGACTATGACTATGACTATGACTATGACTATGACTATGACTATGACTATGACTATGACTATGACTATGACTATGACTTTTACTATCACTATTAGGAAGAACGAAGAGTCTCAGCATCCAACTAAGTTATTGGATAGCAAACATTTGGATTAAACAAATAAGCATTTTTTTAGCCCAAACCAATTTTAGGTGCAAAGCGAATTGACGGGGTGTCGAAACAACAAAACATTTGAAAAGAAATCAACGAAGAGGTGCGATGTTTTCTTCAGTGGACTTTTCTCTGAGAAATAAGACAAGGTACAACCATATCTCGTAGTAAAGCTATTTGACATAAATGCCCGTATAAAAGGCAAAAAAAAGAGTACGAACCTGGTAACAGTTATTACGTCAACAATCACCCATTTCACACATAATAGTTTCTTTGGTAAGAAAACTTTTCTAAGCTTAGCTTTGCTAATACAAATCCTTAGGTGCCTTGATAATCTTTTTACAGTCTCGTCCCATGTTCACCGAGGAACTGCTTCTTCAAGTAAGGATTCTCTGCGGCAAAACATCCCGTCGTTACGCAGTATTATCCGAAGACAGCGCCATTATAACCTTGCCAAACAACATGATCGAGCTTTCCTCTCGCAGAGCCGACCCATTTCGCTGCTCGTAACACCCAAACACTGATTCTTACTGGTTCAAACCAAAAAAACGTGAGAAGTAATAAAGTTAGACGGCGACTGATGTTCGCAGTCTTTGGACGAATGTCTCTGACTTTTTCAAAATAACGCAAATAATTTGGCTAAACTGGCTTTGATTGAGCAGAAAAACCGATGACAGTCAATGTCATTTCCGGCCAGAAAAGAACGCTTGCCAAATGCAACGCTGCCCATGCGATTTCCCGCCAAAGAAACTTGCATAAACACCCCCTCCCCAGAGGCGGTCCTTCCTCCCCACTTAGATCCCGACAGTTTGTATGGGCGGGCGGGCGGGTGTACGCTGAAGTCATAACCAAAATTTTTCGCATCGATAGATTTCCCTAAATTTCTTACCCATAGTGCTCCGCTATAAATTTTTAAAAGTTTGTTCAACGGTCACTTCTAAAAATGTTTGTTGTATCATACGAAATGTCAAGTTTGTTTATTGTTTTTGTGCCAAATTTAAGATAGCCGAAAAACACGAGTATTTATCATGATGGTCCTATAGCTAAGTAAATATTTTAACGATTTTCGGGGGTCTGTTTTCTTTTACGATGTGCTATAGTTAAATAATGCCTAAAATATGTACATCATCTTTTCTTTCAGCTAAACCGAAGGTAATAATTCCTTTACGAGTGGTTCGAACAGTCTCGGAGCATTATGTGTGGTGCTTGTCTGAAGGAACGCCACTTATCAACATATCAATGATGAACTCATCTACGACCTTGGCCTTCGGGACTGAGGGAATAGTGTGGAGCAAAATCAACCAGGATGGTAACTATAGTTGCATCGCCACCAATGAAGTTGGCACTGAATCAAAGACGTTTTACGTTTCTGTTATAGGTGAGATCTTACTGAGCTTATTGCCCTTCGAGTATGGTTACTTCGTTATCACACGAAGCAAAGCTATAGCAATAAAAGGATGAATTCTAGAATGATTTTTCCATAACATCATTACCCCATATCAATAGTTTACAGCTCACAACTGACAGCTCTTCGCAAGCCATTTTCTCCTGAGTACCACTGAATCTTCTTTTGTAGTGCTTTGTGTTTTACCCCGATTTCCATTTGTTTATAAGCAGATGATCTATTTGCAGATGTAAGAATTACAGACGAATTTAAATTGAGACAAGATCACTCAAACATGAAACACCAACAACCTTCCTCGACGTGATAATCTTATTTTTGTAACCTGGCCACTTGTCTTTAAGGCATAAAAACATTTCCAAAATTTGAGATTTAAAACAAGTCCCATAAAGGCTAGGTAATTTCTTTACTTTTTGACAAAGTTTTGAATATCGTTTACAGATTTTCGCGTTTGTGTGAATGTGTGTCACTGCAACAGCACAGAATATTGGGGGTCTCCATTTAAGAACATCTTTAGCTGCACTGGGAAACATTCAGCTCATCTACTGAACAGCATACCAACAACCACTACAGACCTGTGAGTTTTTAATTGATGATACTCCTAAAACACTTGCATTTATTGCTTCTACCTCTAATTACTCGTATACGCAAACGTTGGTGGGAGTAGTAACCTTCATTTGCTAAAAACAAACACTAAACGATCAAAATGAGGGCTGCAGTCCCGAATGTAAATGTATCCTAAAAATGCTGTTTGTTCAAGGCTGTTTGGGTGTATTTGTAGGGAGCTTAAGCAACGAGAGCAACGACGGAAACGAAAGTTGCTTTCGATGCAAAAGAGTTTTAAGCAACTACAACGGCGACAGAAACGAGAACGTCATCTCAAAATATATATTCACGTTGTTGTAATCACTTTGTGACTATTTCAACCTCTTTAATATGACAAAGGTGTGGTAGTTCCTCAAAAGTGACACTGGTCGAAAGGGCGCTTAATTTAATTTCGGAGAGAAGCTGAAAAATTATCCTCAAGTGCTGGCGTTCGTATTAAATAATGTTAATAGGACTGAGTGGAGTCCAATTCGTATACGTAATCACATGAGGCCGAGTACTATTAAGGATTAATTGCACGAGTGTTTTGTAAATTTTCCAAAATTGCCCGAGTCGCGAAGCGAGGAGGGCAATTTGGAAAATTTCCAAAACACAAGTGCAATTAATCCTTAATAGAACACTTTCATAAATGGCGACCAACTTTACATTCTTTTGTATGTATGTTACGGGATTTTTGGCGGGGGGAGGGGGAATTGAGAAGATACGGGATATTTTTTTAAAGTAGGAACGCATTGCGTACGTGTGCCAGTGCAGTAACTTGACAGTCCTTTTTTTTTCCATAACTGTCAACTGAGATGCGTTTTGTTAATTTTAAGAAGATTCAAGTTGTCCTTGCGTAATATGTAGTTCTATTAGTACACGATATTATTTTGGTATCGTAAATCATTACAGTGCCATGGCAGATATCTTTGCTAAATACCCCTTGAGAAGACATGTGGTTCAGTAAAATACTAAACCCAAAAACATTGAAGAAAATAAAAGGAAATCGAGAAACATTTGGCTTCAAGGTTGACATGCAACATTTTTAAAGCTTTCACTACCGCATTGGAGTGGTTGTCTATTCATCGCCTGGGTGCCTCATCTGTTTTCCACATCTTAGACGATTTTTTGTTTATTGCTAAAACCAAAGACCGTTGCGAGGCCGACTTGGGCAACTTTTTTTCTTTATGCCATCATCTAGGGGTACCTCTTGCTCTGGAAAAAACCGTAGGCCCTGATACAGTATTGTAATTTGCAGGCATTACCCTTCAGGACCCTTGATTCGGTGAGAAGAGAGGCGCGTCTACCCGACGAAAAGCTTCAAAAATGCCGCATGCTCTTGCACAATTTTTATAAACGTCGCACAGTGAGGCTAAAAGAACTTCAGTCTTTAATAGGATTACTAAATTTTACTTGTCAAGTTATTGTCCCGGGCCGTGCTTTTCTTCGTCGCCTGATCGATCTTACCAAGGGCGTCCGACAGCCACACCACCATATTCGTTTATGTAAAGGCTCGAAACAGGATCTCCTTCTGTGGATGTGGTTTTTAGACAAGTTCAACGGCAAATCATTTTTCCTCGAAGATACATGAGAAACGTCGCATACCCTTGAGCTTTATACCGATGCAGCGGGCTCAATAAGCTTCGGGGCTGCCTTTGGTAAGCACTGGTTCGGCGGCAAATGGCCGCTTACGTGGAAATCCTATAACATTGCAGTTTTTGAGTTATTTCCAATTGTCCTCGCGATGCACATTTGGGGACATTTAATGGCTGATAAGTGTGTAATGTTGTTTACTGATAACGCTGCCGTTGTTGACATTATCAATAAGCAGACGCCCAAACATCAGAGTATTATGGTGTTGATCAGGCATTTAGTGTTAAGTTGAAGAAGAAAGACCCATGGGGAGGCACCGATCAAAGTAACACAAATTATGGAACTTCGTACCCAGCAAGGAATAGTCGGCAGGATAAATTGGTGTAATACGAAAAACCGACTTCATGTAGGTTTTAGCTAAAAAGCAACCTTCCCCGGTGGCTTTAATGGCTGTGGTCGTATCACTAACGGATGCGTATTTGACAGAGGAACAATAGTCAGGAATAGCTTCATTAACCGAGTTTCCTTTTGGATAGGATAAATGATGAATCAAAACAAATTCAGACGGGTCTTTCTTGGGTACAACGCCCAAGGGAGAGGTACGAAAGTTCGCAAAAGGGGGAGTTCTAAAAGGACCCACAATTCGGCCTGCATCGCATTCCTTACGCAAATTTCATTCTAGCAATTTCCGGTTGGGCGAGGACACTTTTAAGATTAGGAGATTGAAAAGGAAGCCGATCACCAACAAAATTAACACGAAAGCCACAACGGAAACCATCGACAAGAAAATGCTTTTTGTTTTGCTCATAACAGTGTAAGAGGCATTCAAGCCGTTCCACCCTTACGGGGGTTACTGGCGGGCTCTGAAGGGCCTGATACTTGAGTAGAGTTTCCTTTTGGTTTAACTCCACCAGACTGCTGTTGAGGGGTTTGTACTGAGCATTGTATTGCATAGTCATTAGCCCAGATTTTAGCTTTAATTTTTGAACCCACCCGGGATCTAAGATTTACTGACACTCTAGTAAAAAAAATGCTTAGGTTGAACATTGTCGAGACTCAGAGGCAGAGACTAATTTCTTGTACCTGCACCGGTGAGGCTACTGACATGGCTGCTCACAGCTGAGATGACGCTATCTGAGGACAGGTCGGCTTGAGACTGGTCTGCTAATGTGGTTTTAAGAAGATCTCGGTGAAACTGTCCTTAGATAATGTTGTTTTCACCGCTTCCGAGATGGCCTTCGATATGGTGGCGGAGAGAGCGTTTACGTCCAAGGAGACCAAACCGGGATTGTTATTAGTTGGTTCAGGTACAGGTGGGACCGTTGCTGTCATCTCTGATGTCCGCATTCGCTTAGAACGTGTTTGGCGGCCTATCATGACTTGATGGCTGTCCCGGACGCTTCCTAGGAGGCATGACTTATCGATAACAGATAAAATTAGGCAACTAAATACGATGGAATGCTGTTTGATTTTGAAACAAAAATGATAAGAAGGAATACGACGTAAAATTACAAGATGAAATTCCATCCTAAATTTGATGTGGGGCAGTTCCACAGGTTCTCCGTAAATCTGGTTCATGAGCAATGATATATAAGCGGATGAAAAAGGGAAAAAGAGAAAACGGCCAAGTTCCCAAAAAACAATGCATTACCACCTGTGCCGAGTGCATTGGACCACTCGTAAAGAGGCGGTCAAAGAATTGTACACTAATACGGCAGGAGTAAGCATAAAATAAATCATCGCCAAAGCCATAAATGCACGTTGGACGTTCCAACCATGGTTCAAAGGACCGAACAAGCACAGCCACTGCTCGTTTGAGTAAAACCCAACGGCAAACAACAAACAGGGCCTGTTAAAACAAACAACAACTGACAATTCGGCTTGGCTTAAAACAAAAAAAGGAACTGGCAAATCTTAAGACAATAAAATAAAAATCATAAAATGCCTGGGCAAGGTGGGCAGTATAGAAGTTGTTTCAAATTTGTTACGTGGCTTCAATTCGCCTGATGTGCGGCTATAACGATTGTAGGCAACGTAGAACTGCCCCCCTCAAACTACGATAGAGCTCGTACTGACCAATGCCGTTTAAATGTATCCCGTCATGGCCATAAAATTAGTTTTTGCCCTCCAAAACCCTTTATGGCTCCAGAACATTGCTTAGGGGATGGGCTCTAGCACTACTTTTAAATACCGATTTAAGAGGATTACGTTCTTGTTAAAGATAGGTGCCCCCGTTCGATAAATAGTTTTACAGACACATACAGGCGAGTCATGGAGGGACCTGATAAGGTCTTCAATTGCTGAGCCAACGTTCACTGGGGAAAGATGGCTTAAGTCGTTAGTGCCTAGCTGTAATATAAGTATGTCAGGCTTAAACAATTCAACCACAGAATGATCAAATTGAACGGTCGTAAGGACTGTTCTTCCCCCCGACCCCGTGCCATTTTAACTCTTCGAGAATATGCAAGTTGCATCTAGAGCAGCATTCCGCTCTATATATTCGCGTAAATGGCGAATAAAGGAATGGCCAAGTATCAAAACACGTGTTGCCGACATATGACCGCCTGGGAAACAGTATTGTAAACTAAGGGCGAAAGAGGGAACTAAATAGTCCAAAATATAAACAGGTACTTGCCTGAAAGTTCTTGGAACTACTGTAGGAAAAAATGTTTTCTGTTTTCTTGGCGAGATACCGACGGTACAAGGGCCAAGGGAAGAAGAACGAATTGCTCGAGAGAAATATCTTTTGTCTCCAGGGGTGATACTTGACACAAACCAGGCTTACGAACCAATGCTTGACCGTCATGGCTCGAAACAATAAATAACATTATGCGTGCACATAATGTTTCGTTTTTGGAACGCTACAAAAAGCTTGTCTCCTTGGAACTTCAAGAATTCTGCGATACGTCCTCAGCATCTAAGGCTACGGGATGAAGCTCGATGCTTAAGGAAAATCTCCAATCGAAACAACACCCAATAGACTGTGCTAATTGTCAATAATAATAATAATAATAATAATAATAATAATAATAATAATAATAATAATAATAATAATAATGTTATTAACAAGTTCTTAAAGAATCTTAAATTTACAACATATAATCTATTAAAATGGTAAAAAATGATCTTCACAACAATTCTATCAATTACAATGCATGGGGAATGGTGTTTTTCTAATTTTTATTTTAAACCTTATTTACAGAAGGGGGTCACATGTGTGTTCATTTCCATTAACTCCAGTACCTTTTTCAAACCCGTTGTCGCACGTAAGGAGCGTCAGAACTTTATTTACAAACAGAACAGAACTTAACAGAACAGGAGTTACGTACCCTTCGTGTACGGTAGTTCGTCTAAGCACGCAAAGGCAACAATCATCGTATGTGGCAGCAATGCACACACATGCATCGTTTTGGTTTCCTAATGTACTGAAGTACAGTAATCGACATTTCTAAAAAAAATTATTTTCTGGGAAAAAACTGAACATCAGCTATTGATTGCATAAGCGATCACATTGCCTCCAAATATCTTTCCAATCGGCTCTGTTTAATTCTCCTTTGAACTGCAAGTTCCCCCACTATGTCGCCAAGGAGACTAAATTCACTAGCAACCTTAAATTCCCCTCGCTGAATTAAAAAAGCAGAAATGTTTTGGACACTGTCCAGAACGTCCTTGAAACTTTTCAAAGTGGTTGTTTTGTTTAAGCATTCGCTTTCACCCGGGATATCTTCTTTTTCTATTTCGTTCTCGTCGTCACTCTTTATTTCCATGACGTGAGAAGTACCAATGGCCTCCAGCAGCTGTTGCTCGGTAAGAAGACTGTAACAGGTTGGAAGTTCGTTATCTGACTCCAGGTAAGTACTGATTCCACTTCCGGGTGCAACCTGTTGGACAAGATTGTCCAGTTCCTCATCGACTGAGACATCAAGGTCAGCAAAGGGATCTGACACAGTACTGACGATAGCTGCTTCTGAGAAAGTGCTGGAAATTCCAGCTGCTGCAAAACATTTGATAATGGTATCGTTCTCGACCTTAGACCAAGTAGTCTCCATCCATCTTATGGCCTGCAGCACGTCCAATGTTTTGGCAACGTCTGTTGCACAGTTGTGGTCTGTGGTCATTGTAATAACATGACGAAGTAGCAACTTCCTGTAATGGACTTTAAAGTTCTGGATTATTCCGAGATCCGAAGGTTGCAGCTTGGACGTGCAGTTTACAGGAAAAAACACAAGTTTAATATTGGAATAACGTCCCTTGAGATCATCGGGGTGACATCCAGCAGAGTCCAGGAATAAAAGTATTGATCGATTCTGGGCCTTGAAAGAGCTGTTTAACTGGCTGAGGAGCTTGTGAAGGATATCAGATGTCATCCAAGCCTTCTGTTGATTCAAATACTGACAAGGAAGATCATCTTTGTTTATGTTCTTCAGGCACCTTGGATTCGCATACTTTCCGATTACAACTGGCTTTCTCCTTTCCCCAGTAGCAGAAACGAAGAAAGCAACAGTTAACCGCTCTTTCGACTTCTTGCCTCCTTTGCATTTCTTTGCTTTCTCCGAAAGGCTTTTATCCGGTAGTGCACGGTAAAAGCAGCCAGTTTCATCCATGTTCCGGATGTCTTGCATCTCATATCCAGAGGTGATTGACCCAAGACGCCTTTTCCAAGAGTACACTGTAGCCTCCGGCACATCAGCAGATTCACCACAGAGTTTGTGTTGCGAAAGGTTGTTGCGCTCTTTAAATCTCGTAAGCCAGCCGCTCGAAGCCTTGAACTCAGGGTACCCAATTTTTCTCAATTAATCAATTATTTACGAATTGACGGTAAAAACAAAATGGTGTCATTAATTGATATGAATAGCAATCGTATTCAAAATTGTGCGCCAGGTCGTCATGGAACAGCAGATGTTATGACTCATATTCAATTTGAAATATTTTATCTGTATTTAAACGTTGACAGTGGTAAAATCGAGTTTAAAAATAATATCGATGTGAAACAAAAACGAATTTTTGGATTGCCAGATGCAGTTCATTATAGTGAACCTATAAATAAATTTCAATTCGACAATTTGATTGCGTTAAAAGCTGATAAAACACAGCTAAATGATTATTTTTAAAAAGACTCATCTAAAAATTTAAATATGAATAATAAAAGTTATTAATGCTTCTGAACCTGTTAATAATAGTGATCTTGTGACTAAAAAATACCATGATGATAATTATGAAGGACAGAATTCACTCGACAAAAAAACAACTTTGCTTTAATCGGAACACACGCCTCTGCCGACAAGAAACCGTGGGCAATTCGAGATTCACGAATGTGTGCAACAAGACAGGGAAAAGGAGTACTCGGTTAAACAGTCACTCGGTTAAACAGGACGAAAACACGATTTAACAAAATGTTCGGTCCGAATATAGTTCTACTAATTGGCCCCTTGGGGAATAACAAGAAAACTCCTAAGACACTAAACTGATTGTGCTCACTAACAACGAGGTAGTGTAACTTGAGTAAAAAAAAAATATGACAAAAAAAAAAAGGAATAATAATAATAATAATAATAATTCGCATACAAAAAGGAGTTACAAACTGTCCGCAACATTCCGGCCCCAAATAAACTACTTGGTAGAAACAATTTATTTCACTCAAAATTTATGCGGAAATGGGAAAGTTCTCCAACAAACACAGCTTTGTAATGGGCCTGATCAGGGAACCGGTTTTCGTTTTAATCTCCACCGAACGCACGTGACCATCTTTAGCCTTGTGGACTCTGGTAACCCGACCTAAGGGCCATTGACCCCGATGGGTATTCTCCTCTGTCAGCAAAACGAAGTCGCCCATCTTAAGGTTTCGGCTAAAGTAGTTCCACTTGTGGCGTTGCTGCCACGTGATCAGATATTCTCAGAGCCAACCTTTTCAGAAAATGTTAGCTAGGTACTGAATTTGCCGCCAACGTCGCTGACAGTACTGATCTTGCTCGGAGAAAACTCCAGGGGGAATTGATTGGTTTGACCTCAGCAATAACAAATGACTTGGAGTGAGAGGCTCAGCATCTATTGGGTCGTCTGGTTTTGGCGTTAGAGGGCGAGAATTTATGGCTGATTCAGTCTCAGCCATAAGGGTCAGAAGTGACTCATCGTTGACAAGTTGCTCTGGAAGAAGGGCCTTGAGGATTCTCTTGACTGATTGAACGATTCTTTCACAAACACCTCCCATGTGACTGGCTGTCGGTGGGTTGAAGATTCCATTGATCTCGCGCTGACTTGTAAATGCATTTATCTTCTTTTGGTTCCATTCTGACAATGCACTTCGCAGTTCTCGCTCGCCACCATGGAAATTGGTACCATTATCGCTTCTGATGATTTCGGGACTTCCTCTCCTGGCAATAAACCTTCGCAGGGCGTCAATGAACGAATTCGTGTCTAAAGAGTGCGAAATCTCAATGTGGACAGCTCTGGAGGCCAAACAAGTAAACAAGCATCCGTAGCGTTTTACACTGCTGCGCTTGTCTCACTAGAAACGGGCCAAAGTAGTCAATGCCTACAAACGCAAAGGGCGGTCGGTCTGGGGCTAGGTGCTCCGGAGGCAAGTCCGCCTTCTTTTTTTCCCTGGTGGTGAAGCTCTCTTACGGCAGTAAAGACATCCTCTTAACACACGGCGCACCGCCACACGACCCATGACTATCCAAAATTTCTGTCTTATGGAAGATAACACGTGTTCTCTACCAGCATGAGCTAACTTTTCATGGTACTTCCTAACAATCAAATCCGTTACATGGTGTTTTTTGGGAAGGAGAACTGGATGCTCGACCTCAGCTGGAATAGGTGCGTTTTGCAATCGACCTCCTACGCATGATTGCATCGATCAGTATTGGGCACAACTTGCGAAGGGGACTCTGACTTCATCACTTGAGGAAAATGCTCTTTGAAGTCTTCCCTCTGGACACACACAACAATTTCCTTTTCAGCCCTTTTTAGGTCATCTACCGAGAGCTCTCCCCTAATTGGCCCCAAGTGATTTCCTTCATCTTGATGTCGCACTTTGCTGAGTAGGAAAAGCTTGTACTTCAACAACCACGCAACTCCCCTCTCGAGACGATTCCAGGAAGAATAGCGCTCTATAAATGAATTCATGATGCTCTTGTGTGAAATCGCGTACGTCTGAACTTCATGCTTTACTTCTGGGTGATCATCTGGCGTGTTCGGTAGTGTGACAAGGGAGGGCCAACATTCATCTTATTTCCACAAAAACTCAGGACCATGCAACCAACGCTTATTATGAATTAACTGTTCTGCAGTTAGACCTCTCGAGGCATCATCAGCAGGATTGGATCTCGAGTCAACATATCTCCACTGATCAGGAGACGAACCGTCATGAATAATCGACAGGCGGTTTCCCACGAAGGTTTGAAATCTCTTAGACTGATTTTGGATCAAATGAGTGACAGAAGTGGAATCACTCCAAAAAATACTCTCTTCGATGGTTAGATCAAGCTCTCTACGGATCATATTATCCAACTTCACAGATACCACTGCTGCCGACAGCTTCAAGCGAGGGATTGTGATCGCCTTTAGGGGCGCCAGACGAGACTTTCCGATGACAAATGAACAATGAATATTACCATCCGTATCGACCACGCGCAAATAGGAAGCTGCTCCGTAGGCGCACTGGAATGCATCGGAGAAATGGTGGACCTGAGCGTGACTGACCTCTCCAAATGAGTCAGGTTTGTAACATATCTTACTGCAACCTCCGACAATTTAGGTAAAGCAGCTAGCCAATCTTTCCAGTCACTCAGAGCTCGACCTTCTACCTTTTCATCCCAGCAATCTTTTTCCTGCATAACTCCTGCAGAATCAACTTCGCTGACAATGTGAAGGGCGCCAAGAACCCAAGGGGGTCATTAACCGAGCTTGCGACTGACAATATACCTCTTCGGGTTGATGGTCTTTCCTTGGCAATGACTTTCAAACCGAACTCATCGGTCACAACTCTCCACTGTACTCCTAGAGCATGCTCCGTGGGCATCTCGCCAAAGTCCAAGTTAACAACGGATTTCGCTCGTCGACTCGGAGGGATGCTTGCCAAGACTTCTCTGTCATTGCTCATCCTTTTCGTTAAGCTGAATCCACCCCGTGATAACAGCTCAGTCAACATTTTCACAAGTAGCCGTGCATCGTGACGCGTTCTGACAGACTTTAAACAGTCATCCAC
>NC_090888.1:43292178-43314678 GCF_036669925.1 Montipora capricornis | reverse complement strand
ACCATAACATTTCCATTAAGTGAAACATTTTTGTACAATTCATCTTTTTAATAACACATTCCCTCCAAATTGTTGAAACCGGTTTGAGCCACCTCAAGATAAATTAGTTTTGGATTACTATCCATATACATTACGTTTCATGTTTTTAATTCTAGATTTCTTTACGACAATAAAATAACTGAAATCCCAGAAAACGTTTTCTCAGGACTCACTTCCTTATCAGACCTGTAAGTATATTGACCCAAATACAATTCAAAAATATGATATAGCTATGCGTTTTGTCACTCCACAAGGAATTGTCTCACTTAGTTACAAAGCGATTCGCAGAGCAGATTGAAATCAAGTCTCAAGAGTAATTAATACGAACCGTTTTAGGTCTAAAGTTAAGGTACTCTTTGACCTTACCCTTGTAATCTTAATTTTATGACGCTGTATAATTGAGGCCAATTGGGATTAGTTCTAATGCCACGAGTCTTATCTACCAAGGATTAAGGAAAGTCATGATCAGCGAGATCTGGGGAATAAAACTAAAATAAAATTGAAACCACAATGTATTCCATTGTTTTTCCTTATTTAGAATTAAACAATGTTCTTTCTGGCGATTTTTTTTACTTAAATGTTAATTAAGCAAAGGTTTGGTACTTAAGAGCCACCTCTCTTAGGGAGGTTTAAACAAGTTTTAACATTTCCAACAAACTGTACTATTTGGTGGAATTGAATCTCGGAAACATTTTTACTTCATGGTAATGTTATATTGTCATTTAAAACAAAAATACATGCTTATATAAATGCAAGCACCAATGTGACGTAATGGGTTACCATGGAAAAAAACGACCTTTCTAACACTAACTGCCTACATTTTGTCTACAAAGGCATATATCTTGAAAAGAACCT
The DNA here is from genome assembly GCF_036669925.1 of Montipora capricornis. Lineage (NCBI taxonomy): Eukaryota > Metazoa > Cnidaria > Anthozoa > Scleractinia > Acroporidae > Montipora > Montipora capricornis. The sequence goes on along the minus strand of NC_090888.1, from coordinate 43,313,784 downwards.
AGGTAACCCCCTCATTTTATTGCTGGAGAGTGAATAGCACACAAGGATGAAACTTTTTTCAAACTTTAAAAAGATTATTTAGAGCAGATTCATAGCTACCCTCACAATTAAAAAAAATCAAGGTCTCTATAAATACGCTCCAGAGAACTTTGCAGAGAAATTCGTTTTAGCCCACTAATCACTTTTCGGCAATAAAAAATGGGGGTCACCGAGTTCTTTTTGGATATATAAGCGCTTAAACATAAGATATAGGGCTTTTTTTAAATGGTTATTTTGTTGCTATTGTAATCTATTACTTCACATTAATATGTGCATCTTGTTAAGCAGTGTAAGGTGTTTCATATGGTACCATAACATTGCCATTAATTGAAACAACTTTGTACAATTGATCTTTCTAATAACACGTTGCCTCCAAATTGTTGAAACGTGTTTGAGCCACCTCAAGATAACTTAGTGCAACGTTAACTTAGTTTTGGATTACTATCCATATACATTACGTTTCATGTTTACATTTCTAGATATCTTGGGAATAATGAAATAACTGAACTCCCAGAAAAAGTTTTCTCAGGACTCACTTCCTTATCTTTAATGTAAGTATATTGCCCCAAATACAATTGAAAAATATGATATAGCTATGGGCCTGGTCACTACACAAGGAATTGTCTGTCTTAGTTACAAAGCAATTGGCACAGCTGATTTAAATCAAGTCTCAAGAGTAATTAATACCGACCGTTTTATGTCTAAAATTAAGGTACCCTTTGACCATACCCAGGAAATGTTAATTCTATGACGGTATATAATTGAGGCCAATTGGGATTAGTTGTAAGGCCACGAGTCTTATCTACCAAGAATTAGGTAAAGTCGTGATCAGCGAGATCTGGGGAAGAAAACTAAAATAAAATTGAAACCACAATGTATTGCATTGTTCTTCCTTATTTAGAATGAAACAATGTTGTTGTAAGCGATTTTTTTTTTAACGAAGTGTTAATTAAGCAACGGTTTGGTACTGAAGAGCTACCTCTCTTAGGGAGGTTTAAACCAGTTTTAACACTTTCAACAAACTGTACTATTTGGTGGGATTGAATCTCGCAAACTTTTTTACTTCATGGTAATGTTATAATGTCATATAAAACAAAAATACATGCTCATATAAATGCAAGCACCAATGTGACGTAATGGATGACCATGGAAAAAAAAGAGCTTTCTAACACTAACGGCCTACATTTTGTCTCCAAACGCATATATCTTAAAAAGAAACTGGGTGACCCCGTATTTTTATTGCTGGAGCGTGAATAGCATACAAGGATAAAACTTTTTTCAAAAATTAAAAAGATTATTTGAAGCAGATTCAAAGCCACCTTCATAATTAAAAAAATCAAGGTCTCTGTAAATACGGTCCAGAGAAATTTTCTAAACTTTGCAGAGAGTTTCATTTTAGCCTACTGATCACTTTTCGGCAATAAAAATTGGGGTCTCCGAGTTCTTTTTAGATATATAAGCGCTGTAACATAAGATATAGGGCTTTTTTTAAATGGTTCTTTTTTTTACCGTTCTAATCTATTACGTCACATTAATATGTGCATCTTGTTAAGCAGTTCAAGGTGTTTCATATGGTACCATAACATTGCCATTAAGTGAAACATTTTTGTACAATTCATGTTTCTAATAACACAATCCCTCCAAATTGTTGAAACCTGTTTGAGCCACCTCAAGACAACTTAGTGCAACGTTAACTTAGTTTTGGATTACTATCCATATACATTACGGTTCGTGTTTTTCTTTCTAGAGATCTTAGACACAATGGAATAAGTGAACTCCCAGAAAAAGTTTTCTCAGGACTCACTTCCTTATCAGACCTGTAAGTATATTGACCCAAATACAATTTTAAAATATGATATAGCTATGCGCCTGGTCACTCCACAAGGAATTGTCTGACTTAGTTACAAAGCGATTCGCACAGCTGATTTAAATCAAGTCTCAAGAGTAATTAAGAGGGACCGTTTTAGATCTAAAATTAAGGTACCCTTTGACCTTACCCTTCTAATGTTAATTCTATGACGGTATATAATTGAGGCCAATTGGGATTAGTTGTAAGGCCACGAGTCTTATCTACCAAGAATTAGGTAAAGTCGTGATCAGCGAGATCTGGGGAAGAAAACTAAAATAAAATTGAAACCACAATGTATTGCATTGTTCTTCCTTATTTAGAATTAAACAATGTTGTTGCTGGCGATTTTTTTTTAACGAAGTGTTATTTAAGCAACGGTTTGGTTCTTAAGAGCCACCTCTCTTAATAAGGTTTAAACCAGTTTTAACACTTCCAACAAACTGTGCTATTTGGTGGGATTGAATCTCGCAAACTATTTTACTTCATGGTAATGTTATAATGTCATATAAAACAAAAATACATGCTCAAATAAATGCAAACACCAATGTGACGTAATGGATAACCATGAGAAAAAAAGAGCTTTCTAACACTAACGGCCTACAGTTTGCCTCCAAACGCATATATCTTAAAAAGAAACGGGGTGACCCCGTATTTTTATTGCTAGAGAGTGAATAGCATACTAGGATCAAACTTACTTCAAAGTTTGAAGAAAATTATGTGGAGCAGATTCATAGCCACTCTCACAAATAACAAAAAATAAGTTCTCCGTAAATCCGCTCCAGAGAATTTTTTTAAATTTTGCAGAGAGTTTCGTTTTAGCCTACTAATCACTTTTCGGCAATAAAAAATGGGGATCAGCGTGCTCTTTTAAAATATATAAGCGCTTAAACATAAGATATAGGGCTTTTTTAGATGGTTCTTTTGTTGCCATTGTAATCTATTACGTCACATTAATATGTGCATCTTGTTAAGCAGTTAATGGTGTTTCATGTGGTAACATAACACGGTCATTAAGTGAAACATGTTTGTACAATTCATCTTTCTAATAACAGATTCCCTCCAAATTATTGAAACCTGTTTGAGCCACTTCAAGATAACTTAGTGCAACGTTAACTTAGTTTTGGATTACTTTCCATATACATTACGTTTCATGTTTTCATTTCTAGAGGTCTTTACAACAATGAAATAACTGAACTCCCAGAAAAAGTTTTTTCAGGACTCACTACCTTATCTTTAATGTAAGTATTTTGACCTAAATATATAAGAATAATATGATATAGCTATGCGCCTGGTCACTCCACAAGGAATGGCCTGACTTAGTTACAAAGCGATTTGCACAGCTGATTTAAATCAAGTCTCAACAGTAATTAATACCGACCGTTTTAGGTCTAAAATTAAAGTACTCTTTGACCTTACCCTTTTAATGATAATTCTATGACGCTATATAATTGAGGCCAATTGGGATTAGTTCTAATCCCACGAGTCTTATCTATGAAGAATTAGGTAAAGTCATGATCAGCGAGATCTGGGGAATAAAACTAAAATAAAATTGAAACCACAATTGATTGCATTGTTCGTCCTTATTTAGAATTAAACAATGTTCTTGCTGGCGAATTTTTTTTCAACGAAGGGTTAATTAAGCAACGGTTTGGTACTTAAGAGCCACCTCTCTTAGGGAGGTTTAAACCAGTTTTAACACTTTCAACAAACTGTACTATTTGGTGGGATTCAATCTCTCAAACTTTTTTACTTCATGGTAATTTTAAACAAAAATAGATTCTTATATAAATGCAAGCACCATGTGACGTAATGGATGAATATGGAAAAAAAAGAGCTTTCGAACACTAACGGCCTACATTTTGTCTCCAAACGCATATATCTTAAAAAGAAACTGGGTGACCCCGTATTTTTATTGCTGGAGAGTAAATAGCATACTTTGATGAAACTTTCTTCAAAGTTTGAAGAAAGTTATTTGGAGCAGATTCATAGCCACCCTCACAATTTAAAAAATCAAGGTCTCTCTAAATCCGCTCTGGAGAATTGTTTTAAACTTTGCAGAGAGTTTCGTTTTAGCCTACTGATCACTTTTCGGCAATAAAAAATGGGGGTCACCGAGTTCGTTTTAGATATATAAGTGCTGTAACAAAAGATATAGGGCTTTCTTTAAAGGGTTCTTTTGTTGCCATTGTAATCTATTACGTCAAATTAATATGTGCATCTTGTTAAGCAGTTTAAGGTGTTTCATATGGTACCATAACATTTCCATTAAGTGAAACATTTTTGTAAAATTCACCTTTCTAATAACACATTCCCTCCAAATTGTTGAAACCTGTTTGAGCCACCTCAAGATAAATTAGTGCAATGTTAACTTAGTTTTGGATTACTATCCATATACATTACGTTTCATGTTTTCATTTCTAGAGATCTTGGCAACAATGAAATAACTGAACTCCCAGAAAACGTTTTCTCAGGACTCACTTCCTTATCTTACGTGTAAGTATATTCACCAAAATACAATTTAAAAATTATGATATAGCTATGCGCCTGGTCACTCCACAAGGAATTGTCTGACTTAGTTACAAAGCGATTCGCACAGCTGATTTAAATCAAGTCTCAAGAGTAATTAATACGGACCGTTTTAGGCCTAAAATTAAGGTACTCTTTGACGTTACCCTTCTAATGTTAATTCTATGACGCTATATAATTGAGGCCAATTAGGATAAGTTGTAGTGCCACGAGTCTTATCTCCCAAGAATTAGGTAAAGTCATGATCAGCGAGATCTGGGGAAGAAAACTAAAATAAAATTGAAACCACAATTGATTGCATTGTTCTTCCTTACTTAGAATTAAACAATGTTGTTGCTGGCGATCTTTTTTTTAACGAAGTGTTATTTAAGCAACGGTTTGGTACTTAAGAGCCACCTCTCTTAGGGATGTTTAAACCAGTTTTAACACTTCCAACAAACTGTGCTATTTGGTGGGATTGAATCTCGCAAACTATTTTACTTCATGGTAATGTTATAATGTCATATAAAACAAAAATACATGCTCATATAAATGCAAGCACCAATGTGACTTAATGGATGACCATGGAAAAAAAAGAGCTTTGTAACACTAACGGGCTACATTTTGTCTCCAAACGCATATATCTTAAAAAGAAACTGGGTGACCCCGTATTTTTATTGCTGGAGAATGAAGAGCATACTAGAATAAAACTTACTTCAAAGTCTGAAGAAAACTAGTTGGAGCAGATTCATAGCCACCCTCACAAATGAAAAAAACCTAAGGTCTCTGTAAATCCGCTCCAGAGAATTTTTTTAAATTTTGCAGAGAGTTTCTTTTAAGCCTACTAATCACTTTTTGGCAATAAAAAATGGGGGTCACCAAGTTCTTTTTAGATATATAAGCGCTTAAACATAAGATATAGAGCTTTTTTTAGATGGTTCTTTTGTTGCCATTGCAATCTATTACGTCACATTAATATGTGCATCTTATTAAGCAGTTAAAGGTGTTTTATACGGTACTATAACATTGCCATTAAGTAAAATATTTTTGTGCAATTCATCTTTCTAATAACACATTCCATCCAAATCGTTGAAACCTGTTTCAGCCACCTTAGGATAAATTAGTGCAACGTTAACTTAGTTTTTGATTACTATCCATATACGTTACGTTTCATGTTTTCATTTCTAGAGGTCTTGACAACAATGAAATAACTGAACTCCCAGAAAACGTTTTCTTGGGACTCACTTCCTTATCTGCCATGTAAGTATATTGACCTAAATACAATTAAAAATATGATATAGCTATGCGCCTGGTCACTCCACCAGGAGTTGTCTGACTTAGTAGTTACAAGGCGATTCGCACAGCTAATTTAAATCGAGTCTCAAGAGTAATTAATTCGGACCGTTTTAGGTCTAAAATTAAAGTACTCTTTGACCTTACCCTTCTAATGTTAATTCTATGACGCTTTATAATTGAGGCCAATTGGGATTAGTTCCAATCCCACGAGTCTTATCTCCCAAGAATTAGGTAAAGTCATGATCAGCGAGATCTGGGGAAGAAAACTAAAATAAAATTGAAACCACAATTGATTGCATTGTTCTTCCTTACTTAGAATTAAACAGTGTTGTTGATGGCGATCTTTTTTTTAACGAAGTGTTATTTAAGCAACGGTTTGGTACTTAAGAGCCACCTCTCTTAGGGATGTTTAAACCATTTTTAACACTTTCAACAAACTGTACTATTTGGTGGGATTGAATCTCGTAAACTTTTTTACTTCATGGTAATGTTATAATGTCATATAAAACAAAAATAGATGCTCAAATAAATGCAAACACCAATGTGACGTAATGGATGACCATGGAAAAAAAAGAGCTTTGTAACACTAACGGGCTACATTTTGTCTCCAAACGCATATATCTTAAAAAGAAACTGGGTGACCCCGTATTTTTATTGCTGGAGAGTGAATAGCATACTAGGATGAAACTTACTTCAAAGTTTGAAGAAAACTATTTGGAGCAGATTCATAGCCACCCTCACAAATAAAAAAAAGTTAAGGTCTCTGTAAATCCGCTCCACAGAATTTTTTTAAATTTTGCAGAGAGTTTCGTTTTAGCCTACTAATCACTTTTCGGCAATAAAAAATGGGGATCAGCGTGCGCTTTTAAAATATATAAGCGCTTAAACATAAGATATAGGGCTTTTTTAGATGGTTCTTTTGTTGGCATTGTAATCTATTACATCACATCAACATTTGCACTTTGTTAAGCAGTTTAAGGTGTTTCATATGGTGCCATAACATTGCCTTTATGTGAAACATTTTTGTACGATTCATCTTGTTAATAACACATTCCCTCCAAATTTTTGAAACCGTTTTGATCCACCTCAATTTAATTTATTGCAACGTTAACTTAGTCTTGGATTACTATCCATATACATTACGTTTCATGTTTTTATTTCTAGATATCTTGACAACAATGGAATAAGTGAACTCCCAGAAAAAGTTTTCTCAGGACTCACTTCTTTAGAAGAGCTGTAAGTATATTGACCCAAATACAATTTAAAAATATGATATAGCTATGCGCCTGGTAACTCCACAAGGAATTGTCTGACTTAGTAGTTACAAAGCAATTCGCACAGCTGATTTAAATCAAGTCTCAAGAGTAATTAATACGGACCGTTTTAGGCCTAAAATTAAAGTACTCTTTGACCTTACCCTTCTAATGTTAATTCTATGACGCTATATAATTGAGGCCAATTGGGATTAGTTGTAATGCCACGAGTCTTATCTACCAAGAATTAAGTAAAGTCATGATCAGCGAGATCTGGAAAAGAAAACTAAAATAAAATTGAAACCACAATTGATTGCATTGTTCTTCCTTACTTAGAATAAAACAATGTTGTTGCTGGCGATTTTTTTTTTTTTTTAACGAAATGTTAATTAAGCAACGGTTTGGTACTTAAGAGCCACCTCTCTTAGGGAGGTTTAAACCAGTTTTAAAACTTTCAAAAAACTGCACTATTTGGTGGGATTGAATCTCCCAAACTTCTTTTACTTCATGGTAATGTTATAATGTCATATAAAACAAAAATAGATTCTTATAAAAATGCAAGCACCAATGTGACGTAATGAATGACCATGGAAAAAAAAGAGCTTTCTAACACTAACGGCCCACATTTTGTCTCCAAACGCATATACCTTAGAAAGAAACTGGGTAATCCCCTCATTTTATTGCTGGAGAGTGAATAGCATACTAGGATGAAACTTTTTTAAAAAATTAAAAAGATTATTTGGACCAGATTCATAGCCACCTTCACAATTGAAAAAAATTAAGGTCTCTCTAAATCCGCTCCAGAGAATTTTTTTAAACTTTGCAGAGAGTTTCCTTTTAGCCTACTAATCACTTTTTGGCAATAAAAAATGGGGGTCACCGAGTTCTTTTTAGATATATAAGCGCTTAAACATAAGATATAGAGCTTTTTTTAGATGGTTCTTTTGTTGCCATTGCAATCTATTACGTCACATTAATATGTGCATCTTATTAAGCAGTTAAAGGTGTTTTATACGGTACCATAACATTGCCATTTAGTGAAACATTTTGGTACAATTCATCTTTCTAATAACACATTCCCTTCAAATTGTTGAAACCTGTTTGAGCCACCTCAAGATAAATTAGTGCAACGTTCACTTGGTTTTGGATTACTATCCATATACATTACGTTTTATGCTTTTATTTCTAGAGCCCTTCACAACAATGAAATAACTGAACTCCCAGGAAAAGTTTTCTCAGGACTCACTACCTTATCTTACCTGTAAGTATATTGACCTAAATACAATTAAAAATATGATAGAGCTATGCGCCTGGTCACTCCACAAGGAATTGTCTGACTTAATAGTTACAAAGCGATTTGCACAGCTGATTTAAATCAAGTCTCAAGAGTAATTAATACGGACCGTTTTAGGCCTAAAATTAAAGTACTCTTTGACCTTACCCTTCTAATGTTAATTCTATGACGCTATATAATTGAGGCCAATTGGGATTAGTTGTAATGCCACGTATTTTATCTACCAAGAATTAGGTAAAGTCATGATCAGCGAGATCTGGGGAAGAAAACTAAAAGAAAATTGAAACCACAATTGATTGCATTGTTTTTCCTTATTTAGAATAAAACAATGTTGTTGCTGGCGATTTTTTTTTTTAACGAAATGTTAATTAAGCAACGGTTTGGTACTTAAGAGCCACCTCTCTTAGGGAGATGTAAACCAGTTTTAACACTTTCAACAAACTGTACTATTTGGTGGGATTGAATCTCGCAAACTTTTTTACTTCATGGTAATGTTATAATGTCATATAAAACAAAAATAGCTGCTTATATAAATGCAAGCACCAATGTGACGTAATGGATGACCATGGAAAAAAAGAGCTTTCTAACACTAACGGCCTACATTTTGTCTCCAAACGCATATGTCTTAAAAAGAAACTGAGCGACCCCGTAATTTTATTGCTGGAGAGTGAATAGCATACTTGGATGAAACTTTCTTCAAAGGTTGAAGAAAATTATTTGGAGCAGATTCAAAGCCACCCTCACAATTTAAAAAAATTAAGTTATCTCTAAATCCGCTCCAGAGAATTTTTTTAAACTTTGCAGAGAGTTTCGCTTTAGCCTACTAATCACTTTTCGGCAATAAAAAAAGGGGGTCACCGAGTTCTTTTTAGATATATAAGCGCTTAAACATAAGATGTAGGGATTTTTTTAGATGGTTCTTTTGTTGCCATTGTAATCTATTTCGTCAAATTAATATGTGCATCTTGTTAAGCAGTTTAAGGTGTTAATAACACATTCCCTCCAAATTGTTAAAAGCTGTTTGAGCCACCTCAAGATAAATTAGTGCAACGTTAACTTAGTTTTGGATTACTATCTATATACATTATGTTTCATGTTTTTATTTCTAGAGGTCTTTCCAACAATGAAATAACTGAACTCCCAGAAAAAGGTTTCTCAGGACTCACTTCTTTATTTTACCTGTAAGTATATTGCCCCAATTACAGTTTAAAAATATGACCTACCAATGCGCCCAGTCACTCCATAAGAAATTGTCTGACTTAGTTACAAAACGATTCGCACAGCTGATTTAAATCAAGTCTCAATAAAAGTTAATACGGACCGTTTTAAATCTAAAATCAAAGTACTCTTTGACCATACTCTTCTAATGTTAATTCTATGTTGCTATATAATTGAGGCCAATTGGGATTAGTTGTAATGCCACGAGTCTTATGTACCAAGAATTAGGTAAAGTCATGATCAGCGAGACCTGGGGAACAAAACTAGAATAAACTTGAAACCATAATTGATTGCAGTGCTCATCCTTATTTAGAATCAAACAACGTTGTTGCTGGCGATCGTTTTTAAACGAAGTGATAATTAAGCAATGGTTTGGTACTTAAGAGCCACCTCTCTTAAGGAGGTTTAAACCAGTTTAAACACTTTCAACAAACTGTAATATTTAGACGGATTGAATATCCCAAACTTCTTTTTCTTCTTGGTAATGTTAGAATGTCATATAAAACAAACATAGATGCTTATAGAAATGCAAGCATCAATGTGACGTAATGGATGACTATAGAAACAAAAGAGCAATCTAACCCTAAAGGCCTACATTTTGTTTTTAAGCATATATATCTTAAAAAGAAACTAGGTAACCCCCTCATTTTATTGCTGGAGAGTGAATAGCATACTAGGATAAAAATTTCTTCAAAGTTTGAAAAAAATTCTTTGGAGCAGATTCATTGCCACCCTCACAATTAAAAAAAAATTAAGGTCTCTCTAAATCCGCTCGAGAGAATTTTTTTAAACTTTGCAGAGAGTTTTGTTTTAGCCTACTAATCACTTTTCGGCAATAAAAAATAGGGTCACCAAGTTCTTTTTAGATATGTAAGCGCTTAAACAAAAGATATCGGGCTTTTTTAGATGGTTCCTTTGTTGCCATTGTAATCTATTACGTCACATTAATACGTGCATCCTGTCAAGCAGTTAGAGGTGTTTCAGATGGTACCATAACATTGCCATTAAGTGAAACATTGTTGTAGAGTTCATCTTTCTAATAGCACATTTCCTACAAATTGTTGAAACCGGTTTAAGCCACCTTAAGATAAGTTAGTATAACCTTAACTTAGTTTTGGATTACTTTCCATATACATTACGTTTCATATTTTCATTTCTAGATATCTTCATGACAATGAAATAACTGAACTCCCAGAAAACGTTTTCTCAGGACTCACTTACTTATCTTACCTGTAAGTATATTGCCCCAAATACGGTTTAAAACTATGACATAGCTATGCGCCTTGTCACTCCACAAGGAATTGTCTGACTTAGTTACAAAGCGATTCGCACAGCTGATTTCGATAGTCTCAATAGTAGTTAATACTGACCGTTTTAGGTCTAAAATTAAAGTACTCTTTGACCATACCCTTCTAATGTTAATTCTATGTTGCTCTATAATTGAGGCCAATATTGGGATTAGTTTTATTGCCGCAAAACGTATCTACTAAGGTTTAAGTAAAGTCATGATCAGCGAGATCTGGGGAACAAAACTAGAATAAAATTGAAACCATAATTGATTGCATTCAATTTGTTCTCCCTTATTTAGATTTAATCAATGTTGTTGTTGTTGGCGATTTTTTTTAAACGAAGTGTTAATTAAGCAACTTTTTGGTACTTAAGAGCCACCTCTCTTAAGTAGGTTTAAACTAGTTTTAACTCTTTCAACAAACTGTACTATTTGGAAGGATTGAATCTAGCAACCTTTTTTACTTAATGGTAATGTTATGATGCAATATAAAACAAAAATAGATGCTTATAAAAATGCAAGCATCAATGTGACGTAATGGATCTTCATAGAAACAAAAGAGTCATCTTACCCTAACGGCCTACATTTTGTTTTTAAACACATATTTCTTGAAATGAACCTGGGTGACTCCCTCTTTTTATTGGTGTAGAGTGAATAGCATGCAAGGATGAAACTTTTTCAATGTTTAAAAAGATTATTTGGAGCAGATTCATAGCCACCTTCACAATTAAAAAAAAATAAGGTCTCTCTAAATCCGCTCGAGAGAATTTTTTTAAACTTTGCAGAGAGTATCGTCTTAGCCTACTACATGTAATCACTTTTCGACAATAAAAAATGGGAGTCACCGAGCTTGTTTTGAATATATAAACGCTTAAACACAAACTATAAAGCGTCTTTAGATGGTTCTTTTCTTTCCATAATAATCTATGACGTCACAGTAATATGTGCATCTTGTTAAGCAATTAGTAGTGCTTCATATGGTATTATAACATAGCCATTAAGTGATACATTGTTGTAGAGTTCATGGTCATCCATTACGTCCATTTGTGAAACTGCCAACCACTTTTTTTAGAAAGCCGATCTTTTAACGTGTTTTTAAGGTAACAAAAAGAAAAATGACTGTGAAGTTTGTCGACTTAAGTCCTCTCCGTTCTTGAGATACAAAGGGAATTGTGACACCCGAAAATGGCCCGTAAAGTTTCGGGACTTTCGAGAAACGGGCCCCAGGACCGCCCGATCCAGAGTCTAGCCCGCTAACGCGCTATGCCAGTTCATTTTTGTGTAGAATCCGAATGTAATGTGGACTTTAATCTGTCCTAAATCAACAAAATGCATCGGGGAAGAAATAAATGGCCAGCACTTTCAAAAGAAAGTGGACACCTTGCCGGCTGCTTTGTTTATTTGCAAAAAAAAAAAAACTATCTGCGATCTATTAATTAAACTAATTAAAGCTGTTCAGTCTGTAAGCGAATTTGTTTCATTTGAGTCCATTTGAGTGCTTTTGAAAGGCAGAGTGGCGAAAGTCTGGATTTCACAATTTAGTCCCTTGCAAAATCAAAACCATGAGTATACGGTGCACCTTTTGGAAAGAAGTTGACATATGTAGGGCACGAGATAACAAGCCGTCAGAGCCTGCTGTGACTCTCCCATTAGCGACATTAGATCAAGATGTTACGCCCTGCTAGTCAAAGTGGGCGCTGCTGGTAATAAACTGACTGCGTCACACAGAGTTGACAATTTTCCTGAATGGAAGTTAATTCTTAACCAAGCTGGCTTGTCTGGCGTCACAAAAGATGAACTAAAGACGATTTGTGATATGTCCACATCACCGCCGAAAATTCACCCGTTTGCGTAAATATTCAGTAAACAAATCATGCCATTGAGGTTCTCATAAAAGTGCTATCATAATCATTCTCTGCAATATCAAGGAGACGAATCTGCACGAGAAAACAACTGAATTCCAAGTCAGTCATAGCCAGCAAACTACAATGACCTCGTCACGTACGGTATTAATCGACCTGTGTATATCTAACTCACAACGACGCACTTGCGACCAATTTATCGCTGGGGCTAAAGTTTCTAATGTTACCTAACTTTTAAGGGATTGTAGGAAAGGGGAATGTCTGTAAAAGTGAAGCCAGGTAAGCGTTTTTTGTAGGTGAATTTATCCAGACACTTTGCAAATAGACTAGAAGAGTGACTGCTATTTGTGTTAGACTTAGCTTTAATGATATTCCAAAGTTCTTATAGGTTCAAAACGATTCTCAAGTATTGTCACGGCAGATGTTGTGATTGCATTTAAAGAGACCGATAAGATCTTTTTTCCTCAGAAAATATTAAAGCCCAAACCGGTGGGTTATAGTACTACTGAGTGGAACTACAAAGCTTGCTTATATCCTGATTTAATTAGCGCTTCATTACTACGGGCCACAGACGTGATACGTTGAACGAGTTGAACAAAGGAGATAAACCTAACATTGCAGTTTGGACGAAAAAGATGCAATTTTGCGTTGTGATTTACCGGCAAGAGATGTGTTGTTAGGTAAATAAAGAGCTTTCGCAGCGGCTCTATTATCCGTAATTTTCAAGACTTCTTCCAAAAAATTTATAACCGCTGTCGGACCACTATCTGATCGGTCCTAAAACAATCACATAAAAATTTCTTATTAACGGCAAGTCTTTTCGGTGACAATTAACTTCAGAGTCTCTTTTAACCATAACTTGGAAGGAAAAGAGATAATCGAAATTAAATGGCTGATTTTTGCAGACACGCTTTGTTGAAATTTAACCGAAGTGGCCTGGTTAGCCATCTTTTCGTAAGTTTTTTTCTTAGTAAAAAGCCTCAACCTTAGTATTTTTTTCTTGATATTACTAAACAAAGGGCGGAACTTTGCAGGGATACTAAGACCTCAAGATATAAAACATGGGCATGGAAAATATTTGGTCTGAAAAACAGGCCATTTCCGGTTGCTTCCCATATGCTTCAAATATGACCAAGTTGTGATAACAGCCACAGGCTAGCGAAACATTTCCATGAGCTAATGTTCTCACCCAGAAAAGCCCAAGGATAGGGCTTTACAAAGATGGTTTTGTTGGTGCCTGAAATTAATTTCATGTTGCTAAAAAAGAGATTTAAAAGTGGCCAAAATTGCGCTAAAACTCAGCCTCTGGGGACCCCTGAGGGGCTGATATCCAGAACTCGGCTAAAAAAAAGTCGTTGAAGCTGAAACTTTGGCATATTACATAAGTCGACATAAGTACTTTGTGTACCAATTTTAAGCGAAATCGGCCGACCTTCATTTCCAAGTCTGCCCTGCTCTCTCAGGCAGAAGCTCTTAAGGGTTTGAGGCTGAACACTTGTGGAAAATCTTTTTAGTTGCGTTTTTGACACGGAGTGTAATTTGACACGCATGAGTTTCTTGTGTTCACGCACGCAATGAAAGGAAGTGGTTTTTGCCTCTTATAGCAAATATGTTGTTTGTTTCAAAAAATATTTTGCTGAAAAAGGTGGCCTTTATGAATTCATGATGTTGTGTAATATGCGAGCTTAACTGAATAGTTTTTAAGGCAATAGTAAAGCATTTTCGTGTCAAAGTAAGGTAAGCGTCTTTCTGTAGTGTTAACTTAATTAAATATAATATACCATGCGCCGTAAACTTGATTTCTAATCTCAAAATTACCTCCAGAACTTACTTTTTGCGTAGAACAAGCTTTTAGAATGATGTTCTTATTTTCTATGGTGATACTTGACGATTCGGGAACATTTTGTGAAAAAATATTTATAACGGGTCACTCGCGCAACTTGATCGCGCGAACTTCCCCAATTATGCATAACATCCACTTGGCCTTTTGACATCCCATTAAAAAAAAACTCGTAAAATATTCGCGGACAGGTAGATTTCTCTGAAATTTGAAAGGATGATTGCTAAGCATTAGAAATCGACGAAGAGGTAAATGCCACTGAACTTGTTGCGTGCGTTGCTATTTTTATGATTTGACTGTTGTGCAAATTTTGACAGATAATATTAAATTATGGAAAAAAATATCTACGGATAGATCGTTAAAAATCTTTCTTTTTAGCGGTTATTTAAACATAAAAGATGCAACGCTTGACGAGAAATAATATTTTTTCTAATACAATGTATTTGAAAGAAGAAAAATTTCGCGGAAATCGCGGGTAAAATGAGTTAAGAAATTTGCGTACGTGCGTTAAAATGTGATACGCGAGGAGACGGGAATTTTATTTCTCTGACAAATTATTTTGTCATTGTAGTGTAAGATGAAATTTATTTGGGAAGCGAACAATATTTCTTTAACTTCTTGGTTAATCCAATTTATTGCTACGACTTGCTAGTGCGATGATTGTTTACATGAAACTCACGCTGTTTGCGAATTTTGAGTGTCATGAAATTACATAATTTGCGTGACAATATATCCCTTTACTCTAACCCTAAAACATTCAGATAGTAACAAACTTCATATTTACTTAACCATTTCTTCTGCTTTTGTGCTTGCCAGCATTGCGATTTGCGATAATTTGCAAGTCTGTTTTTGTATCTCATAAATGTTTAGATTTTCAATTACATGGCCACTGAACCTCTCGATTGTGTAAATAGTTTGTTAAAAATAGATTTGACATAAATAAGCATACATTACGTGTGGCGGGAAGAAAGTCACGTGTAAAAGAAGGACTTATAGTCTGAGTTTTGATCGATCGTCGGATCGCTTCGAGTGTCAAGTTGAGTATTGAGTTTTAGATTTCAACCGTGTTTAAGGCCTGAAACGGTCGAGTGAAGTGGTAATTCGTATGGAAAATTGTAAAGAGATCATTCACCAGGAAATGAATTAAATATACCATAAAGATTCATTACATGGTCCTTTCGAGTCGGAGGAAATACAAGAAGGAGTAGAACAACAAAGCTGTTGCCGTCATCGAAGGATTTTTTGAATTGGAAAAAGGCGAAGTCTACTCAAAAAGGGTGTTTATGGACATAAAGCGTCATGAATATCGACAAGAACAGGAAAATACGAGATGCACACAGGACCTTTGTGTACAAAACAGTGGGGAATGTGGAGAAAATTTTGACAGAACACGTGGGAGATTTAACGTCGTTCAGGGAAAAGTTAACGGCTCTGAAAGCCTTGTTGACCGAAAAATTGGAAACGACCAAAAAGCTGGATGAAACAATATTAGAGCTCACCAAACCAAAGGAACTGGAGAAAGAAATAGAAGATTCTGGTGAGTTTTGTGAGCACGTTTACAGTATTTTAGCGAAAATCGATTTGAGTTTGGAGAAAGGGAAACATGGCGAACACACACAGGCCCATGCGACAAATCAGGAAAATAGTAGTACCAGAATTACCGAAAGTTCAAAAGTGAAACTACCTAAACTCGAACTCAAATTCTTTTTGGGAAATTATCAAGAATGGCAGGGTTTCTGGGACACAATTTCAATCTGCTGTCGATGGAAATACTGGCATCTCGGCCATTGAAAAATTCACCTGAAGAGTTGTGTAACAAGCAATGCTGAATCCGCAATTGCTGGACTGCCTCTGACCGCAGACAATTATAAAGTAGCCATTGACATTCTTAAGGACCGATTTGGTAAACCGCAGTTGCTGATATCAAATTATATGGATGCCTTATTGAAACTTCCATCTGTCAATTCAGTGCATGAAACAAAGAGGTTACGTGAATTGTTGGACAAGATTGAAATCAACATTCGAGGTTTGAATGCGTTAGGAGTTGAATCACGGTCCTTTGGGAATTTATTGGTCCCAGTCGTGATGGAAAAAATCCCCTCAGAGTTACGATTGGTTGTAAGCCGTAAGTTTGGCAGTGAGGAATCATGGAATCTTGATGCCTTGTTGAGTGCACTGAAAACTGAGTTGGTATCCAGGGAAAGATGTACTGCAATGAAAATAAGTGGTGCAAATGCCAATACACCCAGGTTTGAACAGTACAAAGCAAGAAGCAAACAACCCCATTCTGCCTCTGCCCTTTATACAGGCAGTGAGGAATTTACTCAACAATGTGTTTTTTTGCAAGAAGAATCACAAATCCATTAACTGCATGACCATCACTGAACCGAAAGCTAGGAGAACAATACTGAAAAGAAATGGCAAGTGTTTTGTGTGCCTGAAGGGTGGCCATATCTCCACAAATTGTCCGTCAAAGGCAAAATGCTTTAACTGTGAAGGTAGACACCATGTAACCATTTGTGAAAGAATAAGGAACATTCCAACATCCAGGAATGTAGTTAGTGACGAGGCAACACCACATGGATCTGTATCATCTCAAGATAGGAGCAGAGAAGCTGGAACTTCAGCAATGCACGTTAGCAACAATGCCAACTCTGTGTTGTTACAGGTAGCCCAAGCCTTTGTTTGCAGACCAGATAACCAACAACTTGGATTGAATGCCCATGTGATATTTGATTCCTGTAGCCAGAGATCATACATAACCAGTAAGGCATGTGAACAATTGAACCTACCAACCATTGGTAAGGAGACACTTTTGATCAAAACATTTGGAGATAACTCAGCCTCTGTGAAGGAATGTGATGTTGTGCAATTGTGTGTCAGAACGTTGGATGAAATGAATGTGTATATCACCTCATATGTTGTACCAGTAATTTGCAGCCCAGTGTCCAATCAACGGTCTCGAACCACGTTGGAATGCTACCCCTACTTGCAGGGTCTACAACTTGCATGTGATACAAGTGATTCTGTCAGTGTTGATGTGCTGATAGGAGCAGATTATTACTGGTCGTTCTTTACTGGGAACATCATTAAAGGAGATCCCTATGGACCAGTAGCCCTTGAAACCAATTTAGGTTGGGTTTTATCAGGACCAACTATGTGCTCAACATTGACAAGGTCATGCACTGTGAATCTGAGTTCCACGCATGTGTTAAAGATAGAGTCCACAGAGATAAGTGATATGAAGGATGATCTGCAGAAATTTTGGGACTTAGAAACTTTGGGCATTAAGGAACATGAAACTTCAGTCTATGACAAGTTTTCAAATGACATCACATTTACTGGAAAGAGATACCAGGTCACGTTACCATTCAAAGATAATCAACCCATGTTACCAGACAATTATACAGTGGCATTGCGTAGACTGACAACAACAATCAAGAAGCTCAAGAACCAACCAGAAATTCTGAAGCAGTATGATGGTGTGATTAGAGAGCAACTGCACAGTGGTGTGGTTGAAATGGTACCACAAGATCAAATACCACCGCCTGGAGATGTTTAAGCAGTATGATGGTGTGATTAGAGAGCAACTGCACCGTGGTGTGGTTGAAATGGTACCACAAGATCAAATACCACCGCCTGGAGATGTCCACTATCTTCCACACAGGACAGTAGTGAGACTTGACAGAGATACAACTAAGGTGAGAGTTGCATACGATGCCTCATCTAAAGTGTTTGGGCCTATGACTGTCTGCACATTGGACCTTCTCTTAATCCCTTGTTATTTGACATTTTGCTTAGGTTCAGAGTCAACGAAGTTGCCCTAACTGCAGACATTGAGAAGGCGTTTTTTGAACATTGAGATTGATCCTGAACACAGGGACTTTGTGAGATTTTTATGGGTTGAAGATCCGAATAAGGAAAGTCCAGAAGTCATGGTACTACGTTTTGCACGTGTGGTATTTGGTGTAAACTCAAGTCCTTTCATTCTAAATGCCACAATGAGACACCATTTGAACACATGTTTGCCATTGGACAGTGCACTTGCAAGAGAGCTGTTGAAGTCTTTATATGTTGATGACTATGTGTCTGGAAATGGTGACGTAGATAGTGCGTTCAAATTGGCTAAGAAGATAAAGCTCTATCCTAAGTCAGGAGGCTTCAATATGAGAAAGTGGAGTAGCAATTCAGAAAGTCTGCTGAAATCACTGGACCAAGATGAAGCTTTCAGTGATGACATTGAAAAGAGCAATGGACCTAGAGTAGAAGAAGAAGACGAAAGCTTCTCTAAATCAGTTTTCAAGCAAAGTACAGAAAAGGAGCAAAGGTTTTGGGAACGCTTTGGAGCCCAACCCAAGATGAACTGATTTATGATCTGAACAAGACATTGGGAGATGTAGATGCGCAACCAGCAACAAGAAGATTGATTCTTAGTACATCTACAAGGTTTTTTGACCCCTTGGGGTTGATAGCTCCGGTCATTCTTCCATTCAAGATGATGTTTCAGAAACTTTGCAAGGCTGGAAAAGACTGGGACGAGTTGGTTGATGCTGAACTCAATCACCAGTGGCTGGCGACTCTATCGGATTTGAGACAGGCTGGAAGAGTGAGCTTTAAGAGATGTTATGCTAAGGGATTGAATGGAGACAAGGTCAATTCAGTCCAACTTCACTGTTTTGCTGACGCATCGGAAAAGGCTTATGGAGCTGTGGTCTACATGAGAGTAGAGTATGAGGCGAGGGTGGAATGTCAGATAGTATCTTCGAAGACAAGAGTTGCACCATTAGCTAAACAAACTATCCCTCGTCTGGAGTTGTTGTCCAACTTAACTGCGACCAGATTGTTGAACAGCGTGAGTCAAGCATTAGACGGCGTAAAAATTGACGATATTTTTAACTGGACAGATTTCATGATTTCGCTGTGGTGGATCACAAACACTGATAAGGATTACAAGCCGTTTGTCGAGAATCGAGTGGCCAAAATTCGAAGGAATTCACCCCTGAGCAGTGGAGGTACTGTTCCACAGCAGACAATCCAGCTGACATAGCGTCCAGAGGAATCAAGTCTACTGAATTGAAAGAAAGCAGCTTGTGGTTACATGGACCCGACTTCCTGTCTAAGAGTAGTGAGCAGTGGCCAGTTCAACCGACAGTTGTACAAGTCAGAGAAGATTTAAGCGAACTGAAATCCTTTAAACCAGCTGTTTCCAGCTTAGTCACCACGTGCGTTGAAGGGAAGGAAGAAGAAGCGAGTCTAGATAACTTAATCAATCTTGAGAACTTTAGTTCTTTAACCAAGCTTCTAAGAGTGACTGTGTTGGTTGTGTTGTTTATTGAGAAATTGAAGAAGACGAGGTCCCGAGAAGGAACAGAAGAAGATTTTACGAAATTGTACAGACAAGCAGAGATGTTGTGGATTAGGCACGTTCAGCAAGAGATCCCATAAAGCGACAAGTATCCACAGATGAAGTCATCATTAGGACTTTATCGAGACGAAGAAGGGATACTACGATGTCGAGGAAGAATTGGCATGTCTTCCCTACCGTACGATACACGATTTCCAATACTGTTGCCAAGAAGTCAATATTTCACTAAATTGGTGATTCTCAAGTGCCATGATCAAGTGATGCACAATGGACTGGCAGAGACCTTGGTTCAAGTTAGGTCACGGTATTGGATTGTGAAGGGCAGACAAACGGTGAAGAGTATAATCAACAAGTGTGTACTGTGCAAGAAACTTGAAGGTCGTCCATATGGAACGCCACCTACCTCTCAACTTCCAGGGTTCAGATTGTCCGACGAATTTGCATTTACAAGTATAGGAGTTGACTTTGAGGGCTCTGTTCTTTTCAAGAACATTTATCACAAGAGTGATGATATGAACAAAGCATACATCGGGTTATACACATGTGCCTCCAGTCGTGCAGTTCATCTCGACGTCGTCCCGAGGTTGACAACCGAAGCTTTCGTGAGAAGTTTTAAAAGGTTCATTACCAGACGAGGTGTTCCAAGTCTTGTAGTGTCAGATAATGGATCCACTTTCGAGAGTGAAGAGCTGAAGAAGTTACTAGCAGACCACCGCATAGAATGGAAATTTAATGTCGCGTTAGCTCCTTGGTGGGGAGGATTTTTTGAACGTCTCGTTAGATCAACTAAACGCTGTCTCAAGAAAACCTTAGGAACCGCGAGAGTTAGCTATAAAGAATTGCTCTCTGTTGTTGTGGAAATAGAGGGAATACTGAATTCACGACCTCTGACATACGTGGATGATGAATTACGAAGTCCGTTGACGCCGTCACAATTGGTTATTGGTCGTCGCCTGTTGAGTAAAGAGGCGAAAACTCCCTCGGAAGCGCCTCAGACCAGAAGTGAATTGTCAAGACGTGCCAAGTATCTGACAACTGTTCTGTCCCAGTTTTGGAGACATTGGCAGAAGGAGTACTTGACAGAGTTACGTGTCCATCACAATTGCCAACTGAAAAACAGGCAACCAACTATCAATGTAGGAGACGTTGTTTGCATTCACAAGGACAGGAAACCGAGACTATTTTGGAATATGGGAGTGGTAAAAGCCCTCATTACAGGACGAGGTGGATTTCACCGAGCAGCAGTGGTGAAAACTCGAAGTGGACATCGAGTAATCGACGTGACAAGACCCTTAAAGAAGTTGTTTCCTGTAGAAACTGGATTAGGAGTACATGAACGTCAGAAAGGGAACACTGATTTTCCAATTACCTTTGTGGGAAACGCTGAACAAGAACACGTAGCTGAACATTAAGGATTGTAAAATAAACAATGATGAACCCTCCTTTTTTTTCTTTTTTCCGTTTCTGTCGCTACGAACTTCAGTCGTTAATTGTTGATTGACCCTTGTCAATCAAGGAGGGGAGTGTGTTAAAAATAGATTTGACATAAATAAGCATACATTACGTGTGGCGGGAAGAAAGTCAGGTGTAAAAGTAGGACTTATAGTCTGAGTTTTGATCGACCGTCGGTTCGCTTCGTGTGTCCAGTTGAGTATTGAGTTTTAGATTTCATCCGTGCTTAAGGCCTGAAACGGTCGAGTGAATTGGTAATTCGTATGGAAAATTGTAAAGAGATCATTCACCAGGAAATGAATTAAATATATCATAAAGATTCATTACATAGTTTACCCTGAAGTC
>NC_090888.1:43244678-43277178 GCF_036669925.1 Montipora capricornis | reverse complement strand
AATGGTGTGATTATTTCATAGAGTGACTTAAGATTTAAAGTCATGCGATGGGTTCCATCTTTTTTAGGACTAGTTACATGGGGGAAATATACTACCCATTTTCGTGATCACAAGCCACAATACCCTTGTCATGCAGTAGCTTAGTGTTTTCTGACTCAACAGACTGTGCCTTTGAGGGGTTAACATGAATTAAAGCCCTATTGACAGGGGTTAGAATAAAACTCAATCTTTTGACCAGATACTGTTTCCAAAATTTCTGGATCTAAAGCTAAAGTTTGTAATGCCTGCACTGAACGTTGGAATTCTTTCATTCAAATATGTTGACAATAGCACCATGGAGTCAAAGTGCTACCTTTCCTCAATCAAGTCAAATCTGTTTGATAGTGTATTTACTTTTCTTGGAGTAGCTCTGCCTGTTGTTTCTGAACTTTTGATTCGTGTAGGGATAGCTCGTCCCTAAAAGAGGATTCTTACTACTCGTTCGACAATTGGATTGGGGCTTGCAGCTATGCCCTTTGTTGGTAGCTGAGATACTCGCCGTACCACTGATCTTATGTGAAGACGAATGTGGTTTAAAAGTTGGATGTGCAATTCGTCCCCAAAAAACAGCTTGGTAACTGGGACGCGCGACGCACATAACGTGGCATCACCCTTGTTTCGTTCGGTTTTATGGCATTCCCTTCGCCTCTGTGATATTTCAAAATTGGTGTGACCCAACGGAGAAATGGCATCTGCATTCATTCTTATAAGCTCATTGGTGTCAGGGGTTTTAATCTTCTCCCCGCGAGCTTTCAACAGTAAATCTTTTGTCTTTGCACAAATATATTCCACCTTGGTCACGGTGACAGCTGACAGCTTTAGCTCTTTGCCTCGTACGTAGCGATATGATCAAATCGCTTCCAGATCTCAGAATTTTTTCTTGGATTTATCATTTTGTTGCAGTTGCTAGAGCTCAGATATTTTCCACATACATTTTTCAGCTGTTCTTCGTTCAATTTGTTCAACCAGCCAGACTGAATAATCTTTGCAAGACTGTCAGCTATTGCTCAGTTGGTCTTTTCCTCTCCATGCATTAGCTTTGCTATTTCATCTAGAAGATGGTCGGTTTCATCGAGCTTGTGCTTCCTACTACAGTCGCCCAGCAGTTCTTCAAGGTCTGAATTCATGCTTTCATGTTTTCGTTTGGCAGATTCTGCCGTTTTGGGGTCCTGCGTTTTCCCTGAGTAAGTGGCGCCTTTGCCGAGAAGCGATTCGTTCATGGCGGCCATCGTCTTGTTCATTGAAGCTACTAGTCACATTGGCATACATGGAGGGGTGGACGTACGTACGTACGTTCGGACGTATGAACGTATGTACGGACCGTCGATGACGTCATAGCTATAAAACCAAGATTTCTCGCATCGATGGGTTACCATATTTTCTTAATAATGATGCTCCGCGCGCGCGCCTTCGTTTGCCTTTTTTTGTATTTTGTTTTTCAAATATTGTACTGGTTCCATATATACTTTTTAAAATGGTATATTAAGTGGGGTAGCACTACAGAAAGACAATGACTTGAGAGATGTTTTCTCAGTAGACATGAATCTAACCGAGCTGTAAGTATTTTCCCCCAAAGAACTATTAAAATATGAAATAGCCATGCACCTGGTCACTCCAAAAAGAATTGCGGACAGAAAACTATAGAGCATTTACATGATCACTCTTGGCTCACCTTTTTTCATTTTCCTTTTTTGGTTAAATTTTGAGCAATTCGAAAGGAGGTATTTTGCTTCTCTTAAACAGTTGGAAAATATGTCCTTGGTAATGTAGGTGTGAAGATTAAGTTTTTTTTCCTGAAGGTTATGCGAAGCAAGAAAAGCAAATATACATTTTTTTCTTTTAACAGAAAATGAAATTACGTTCTAATTCGCTGCGCTCAGACGAACGTAAATTATTTTCTCCTTAAATACTATAGAAATACAAAACCAAAGGAATGATGGTTGGATGCTCCGGCAATACAAACTGACATTTATTAATACATTTGACGAAAGAATATTACAGTTAATGCATCATAACAGCTACAATCCCAAATTAGCAGTTATTTCAAAACGTTTAGATACGTCTTCAAGGACATACATGTCCTTATAAGCACAGTCCGACTTCCAGCGACCGTGCAATTTAAGTAAGCGTTCTGATAAGTTGATGCTGTTACTAACCACGGGGGCATACTTATCAATGATTTTCTTAAAAAATATTAGCAGAGATGGGTTCCTTCTTAGAAACAACTGGTTTACTACGTTTAGCCGCCTCTAGCAAATTATGGCAAATTGCTGCATCCAAGGGATTGCTAATGATGCTAGGAATAAAGGAATGAAACCATTTAAGGGCTGCATGTGTCAATACAAGTGTTGCATAAGACTTGGAACTAACATACCGGGGTATACCTTATGAAGATAAGCAATTACAACTGAAACCAAGAAAGGAGGCGACGGCTGAATACTGGACAAATTACACCATCTTGAAAACTTGACGATTTCTTTTGTATATCTTTTAACTGTGGAATCCGCCTTAGACTTCATTAACATGGTCAGGAGATCCTTCGTGTTTGTTTTCACGTGATCAGGGAGGTTATCCTAATAACCTTGAGAGTTACATCTAATGAAAAACAAAACCAAGACAAAAGAAAACAGAAAATATGTAAAAGAAAACACCGAAAACAAAATACAAGATTCATAGCAATTACCGGTCTGCGAAATCGGGCCAGCGCCCCCTTTCTAACGTATGAGCGGACAAGCGTTCTTCTAACACCACATAAACAACGTCAGAATATAAGCTGGAGACGATTAATTGCTTTCCCAATCCGAGGCCAGCGCCCTCTTGCTGATGTATGAGCGGACAAGCGTCCCTATACCCACTACACATAAATCTCGAATAAATCATTATTGACCATCATAAGAGTAATAGAGACCCAGTGGTCATATATAATCAAAACTTCATACGGACAGCTCACATTTGTCCAAAGAATCTCTTAGAGCCTAACAACGAATTCCATGTTTCAGAACAGTCCATCCGCTAAACAACTTATAATCCATGACAAAACTAAAACATTTCCTGCCAATAATGGGCCAAAAATGCGACAAAGGCCAGAATGGTACAACTAAAGTAGCCACGGCCTTCAATGTATACAAATAGTGAATTGTTCTATGGATTAAACTTACCGGGGGAACAACAAGGAATTTTTTTCCCCTGTCAAATTCTGGACGAAGAAATCCACTCCGCCACATCCTGGGTTCCAAAATCTCGGATAAAACTTGTTGAGTTTCTTGTTATAGAAATTGGCAAAATAGTCCACTGTATGTGTACAATGCTAATCCAGGAATTCAAAAAAGGAAGTTGTGATTTGCCAATCGTCTCCAACAATAATACGCTTAGTTCGGGGAATCCATTGGATTTTCAATGCCATTCCATTATCAACACAAAATTGAAAAATCTTAAGGGCCATAACATGTAAATCTTTTCTCATGCTTCCAACTTGGATAATTCTACAAACATTTTGACTGTCGGAAAACCATTTGATGTAAGAGCCTTTAAGACGAGGCAAAAATGACTCTAGAGCAAATACAATAGCTGTTAACTCCCTCCAAGTAGAACTCATGCCACACCGTCTCGTGTACATCCCATTGCTTATGACATACCTGTTCACCGTTAACATTTAAATGTGCACCACATCCTGTGGCACTAGCGTCAGAATAAACAACATATTTAGACGGTCTGAACGGACAATCTACAATGCTTTCCAAATTCACTCTGTCCAAATTGGTTTCCCAAAACTCAATTTCTCTTATACAATACTGATCCAAAGTAAACTTCGAATCCTGATCCTGCGCTGCTGCAACAGATATTGTGCAATATCTGGTCATAATTCTGGAAATGTTTCCAAACACTGCACCAGCGGAAATAATTCTCTAGCGGACACCATAAAATGTTTTTGCGACATTCTTTGAACACAGTCCGCAATACAAGACAGGCGTCTATCCGAAATTCGAATAGTTCCGAAAATAGTGTCCCAAACTATACCTAACCACTCAATGACCTGACAAGGAGTCCACTGGGACTTCTCGTCCTTGGTAATAAAACTGGCTTTCCATATATCGGATCTGACACAAGCAACTAACGCTGCACAGGAGACTTGATCAGAATCAATTAACCATGCAACCGTCGTCCAGGAATAGAGCAACACTGATCCCATGGATCCTCCAATATTTTTCGAGTGGCTTAAAGACACTTTGTAAAGATAAAAGGGGCTGAGGCCAATCCAAAAGGCAAAACAGTAAATACGAAATACCTGAACTCAGTACCACCTGAAAACTTCCACGCGAAACCTAAGAAAGTCTGATGATCTGGGCAAATATCAATTCTCGGTTTTCACATGACGTCACGACCGCCATGTTGGTGCCCTAAACAAACAAAAGGCGGCCATGTTGGTGCCCCGACCAAATCCTCCGGGAATTTAACTCTATTATTATGCAAACGCTTCCTTTTGTTTTCGTTGAAAAACATGGCTGTTGATCACGTGAGTGAAAACCAGCAATATGGTGGTAACTGCTCTTTAAATCAAACGAAATCATGAACGCTCTCTTTTGGAAATAAGACAAGGCTATCTTCCAGTCTTCGTACTTGACTCTTTGTTTGATAAGATGTTTATTAACGTACCTTAAATCTAATATTAATCTCTTCTTCCCATTGGGTTGAACGGACACAGATAAGGGGTTAACCACATAGGGGGGAGCTTAAACTTCTACCACCCGATACGAATGTAAGAGATCTAAAATTGTTTCCTCAACAAATTTTGGATAATGCAGAGAAGACATATTGCTTTTGAGAACGTTTCCGAAGGGAATTATCTAGAAAGGAAGACGATAACCATCTTGAATGGCCGATAAAATAAACTCTGGCGCACCTATAGCATGCCAGAAAGATATATTTCTCCTCAAACTGCTTTTAACCTGCAAAACAGCGGACCCAGTCAAACTTCGTGCTCGCAATCATTTATTATCTTGAAATTCGTCAAAAGGAGCGTCATTACCACTAATATTTGGATGCCCCGTCATTGAATCCTCCTGATCCGGGCTCAGTAGGTGTGGCGCTGCTCGAATAATGAAAACCGCTTCTGTTGGGCTGTGCGATAAAAGGGTTTCCGATTCTGCAGTCCTTGGCCCAGTGTCCGGCGCGATTGCATCTGAAACAATGATTGAAGCCTGTAAGATATTCTGGACGGCCTGGGAACAAGAAGATAAAAGACACGCTAGAGAATGATGAAAAATAACGAAACTGACAAGGGCGGGCGGGTGGGGATACAAGTTCAATGGCAGCATGGAAAGCGAGAGTGAGAGGACTAAATCACTCTGAACAGTCTATAAATACTGAGGGCGCCGAAGTGGTTAAAACTTCTGCTTCCAATCGAGCCGTCATATTACCCAGGTACAAGTTCAATGTCGCCATGGAAAGCAAGAAAGAGAGAGGACTAAATCACTCTGAACAGTCTATAAATACTGAAGCCACACCAATCAGGAATACCCAAGGGACACGCCCCAAGTGGCGTGTCCTACAGAGAAGTGAATAAACGATGAAGCAAATTGCTAATGAACTGTAATCACCGCATACCAGCAGAAAATATATTTACGTTCTAATTCGCTGCGCTCAGACGAACGTAAATTATTTTCTCCTTAAATACTATAGAAATACAATACCAAAGGAATGATGGTTGGATGCTCAGGCAATCCAACCCAACGTGAGACATCACAAAGAAAATAAAAGGTCTTACCGCGAAAAAGGTGAACATCGCTAGCAGATTTAAAATTTTTAGAAGCATTGCCAGAACTAGCCTTAGATTCCTTCCTTTTCTTTTCAGCCGATAATTTTAAAAAATGTACGTCGGGTTTATTTTGCCTCCACTACTCAACCGGACACTCGAGCTAGGAGTTACATGGACGCGTTGGCCAGCCAAGCCACCGTCCAGTTTATTAAGCATTGGAATAGGTACAAAAAACAATGCATCAATTCTAAAATAAAGAGAAAAGCAATGCATCAGAGCCAGACGCAAAAACCCCTAAAAAACCCAGCAGGTGGAAAAAAGTGGGAACGGCTACCCCCGACCAAGGCAGTGGTGCGACCCTCGGGGTTCTAGCGTATTCTACTTGAAAGACACTACTTACAATGTAAATGAACGCCATCATATACCGCCTAACGAAGGCACTAAACACTAATTCAGCTCGATAGGATGAAAATCGAAACAGGAGTTGTGCACGCGGCGGAGGCTGACCGTAAAATGCCTCACTCGCTAAACGATCGACAAATACAAACCAAGATCACGTGGCTATCCAAGCACCTGCTGGTCACAACCAGGCCTCTGCTACGTGACGGCGAAATATTAATTTTTTCCTCTTTTCCTCTTTCTCCTTTTTTCCAAAATGTAAAATGTATATTCAAAACTACTCAAATTGCCTGTGGGCATAACTGTGCACCATATCTTTTTTTCCACGTCATAATTTCTGCTGCAAAGATGGCACCCCATTTATCCATTTACGTGTGCTAATATAACCTTTTTTACCTGTTTACACGTACGTTTGCTGGCTTAGTTTGCTTTAAATACGGCGAGTAAGCTGTTTTTTGTTTGCACACCTTCTTTTTTTTTTCTAATTTTCCTGTTCTTTGTAAGAATATTGTAAGGGAATTTGGATGGTGGGTTGCAAATATCAGTTGTCAGATAAAATATCGTCCATTTGTCAGTTGTCAGTTAAGTGGCTGTTAATAATTAAATGAAAATTTGAAAGCATTCCTGGTTGACCAGTTAAATTCAAAACCTTCTTTCTACTTTTTCTTTCTCATACATTAACAAGACTCTCAATTTCTTATCAGGAGCTGCTAAACTTAATGACTAATTTTTCATTTGCTCATTCATGACATCTTCCAAGAAACCTTCCAAATCCGTATGAAAATGGTACGCGTTGGAGCTGCTATGCCGTGATCCCCAATTTCGAGCTGTCCTTTTCCGAGTTAGCCCTTGTGGAGGTAGCTCATCACCAAACATGTCGGACATTGATGAGTCATCCACAAATATGAGAAAGACGCTGGCGTGCACCTGGTTAAACGGTCGATAAGGAGCTCTACATCAGTCAGTGCAAAGCCGTGAACGACCCTCGTTTTCAGACAAAAATTCACTATTATTCAGTGGTTGTTGATAAACATCACTTCTATAATCGATCGGGCGGGAAAACATTGAATAACTAGCACACAAGAAATCGTTTATCCCATAATAGGTTGACATTTCTTAGTCCCCCAAGCAACAGAGGGCCTGGGGCCTCACAACATATTAACAAAAAAAAACAGTAAAATCAATTCTCCATTTCCTCTACAAGAAGAGGGACTCTGGGTCTTCTTCCCACGATCTAGTTTGGAATTTTCTGATGTCTTGGGGTAGTCTGAGGCCATCTCTTTACAGTCGACCTTGGTCTCTAACTACCTCTAGGTCAATTAGGTTAACTTCCTTGGTTTCAGCAGTTACAGGGAGTACCGGCTAACGTCTTCTTGCATGTTGGCAGCTGCTTTCAAGTCTGCTCCATGACTATAGCTCTTCAATGTTCTTAGAATGTTGTGTACGTTGTACACAAATGTCCTCAGACTCGAAGCATGTCATCATTAAGCGTTGGCATTTCCAAAAGCTTGTTACTGGGTCGCCATAGGCAATTCAGTTAGAAAACGAATTGAATTTCTCCGTCTCCCGTGTCGGGAAAATGGAAACGTTGCGCAATAGGTCGTTCCTAAGCAGAGTCTTCTGCATTCTTCTGCAGTGTCCTCTTTTTTTTTTGGGTTGGATATCAGAGACGGAATCGAACACCTTGAGTGGATCTGTGTTTACAGTTTTCTGGCTTTTTGTAAAAGAAACAACTTGAAATTTGACTAATTCTTGATAGTCAAGAATTATTTGAAAGAAAACCTGTTGTCCATTTTTTGTTTTATTATTGAAAGAAATGCTTCTTCAGTTCAGGGTTTGATCCCAAACACTATTCGGAAATTTCAGGAAATTTATTTAATTGCGTATGGTTTTTGACACAGCTTGTGTTGCTTGTTTGAACGCACGCAGTGAAATGGGAAGTTTTTTCATCTTCCATGTTGTTTGTTTCAATGTTTTTTTTTGGCTGGAAAATGTTTTTGTAAGAACTTTCTATTTCATCATCATCATTTTATTTCAATGTTTAAATTTAACAAATTGAAGAAATACACAGCCCGCATATAGCAAAGCTAATCCCACAGCTTAGCTCCGAAAATGGAAAGGGAATTAAGTCGAATACTCAGTCTTGATTTATTAACATATAAGTTACCAACATCTGAAAATCTAGTGTTATATGAATGAAAGTCGGATGAACTGGTGAAAAGATCACAGATATTCTGAGGCGCAGAATTGGTAGATATGTTGTGCATAAGAGAACACACAGCTTCAAAATAAAGTATATTCAGGGATAAAACATTAGCGGAGACAAAGGAATAGCATGAGATCTATTACCAGCAAAGAACATTAACCGAAGAGCTCCTTTTTGTAAGATAAAGATCTTCCTCAAATAAACCTGTGTTGCTTGGCCCCAGGCAATTCCGTATTAAGTATATGGGAAAATCAGAGAACGGTAAATTTGGATTAAAGTGTTTAAAGGGACGGAGTGCCTTAATCGTGCAATAATTCCAACAACTCTGCTAATTTTAGAGGCAATATAATTGATATGATATTTCCAGGTCAACTTTTTATCGATGAGCACTCCAAGGAACTTAACATAATCTTCACATTCAAGAGAAGTATCACTATTTGAAGTATTATTATATCCTTATATTAACCTTATAGTTAAGCTTCTTTTGTGATGGTCTAAAAATGACAAAATTTGATTTTTTTGCATTTATGGTCAGCTTATTGGCATTTAACCAATCACAGACTTTCTGCAATTTGATGTTGACTACACTTTCTAATGACTTCAAATCCTTTTCAGCATACAGCAGGTTTGTATCATCAGCAAATAAGTAAAAAAGAAAGCTTCTCAGAAGAACTATAAATATCATTCATGTAAATCAAGAAAAGTAAAGGGCCTAGAACCGAGCCTTGTGGGACCCCTGTTAGCATGTTTCTTTTAGATGAAATTTGATTATCAATTTGAGTAGTGTGAACACGGCCATTTAAGTAGGATGAAAACCAATCATTTACCGGGCCCCTTATACCATAAGTATAAGCCATTTAAGTAGCCCCATAGCAATCCAAGGTTAGAAAATTGCTTGGCTTTGCGATTAGATAGCGTTCGAAGGGGCGCATGCTTGTTGATTACTTTTTTAAGGCTGTTAAAGAATTTAGAAAAAAGCGGCATCTACATTATCTCCACAGTTTATCAAGTCCAGGTCCCAGTTGCCTTGGAAAATTTCCGATACAAAATTTTTTTTAGGTAATTTCTTTACCTTGAAAGATTTAATAATGCAAGACTGAGAATAGTCGAGAACACTCGTGGCTGAATTAGTGCTGACTCTGGTCAGTTTGTCAATTGTGGGAATAAAGTAATTACTTTGAAACGAAAGTAATAAATCTTTAGTAAAATTGCAGGTTTCAGCATTGAGGATGATTATGTTGAAGTCTCCCAAGACATAGATGGGCTTGCCAGAATTGCTAAGTTTTTCTAGGGTTTCATCAAAAAATGCCTGAAAGCTCTCAGGGGAGTTATGCTGCCTATAAATTACACCACAGATAATGTTACTTTTCCTTTCAAATTGTAATTCAACCCACAGGGCTTGAACAGCACGTGAGAGGGTTTTTTCAATGACTTTATACTTAACATTTTCATCAATAAACATTCCAACACCTCCAGCAGAAAGAGGTGTTGGAACAAATTCAAATCTATACCCAGGGATATTTGGATGAAAATCAGGCCGATCACTTTAAGTGATTCTGGTTGCGGTTATCCCTATAATATTAAAAGGTCAAGTGAAGTTATGATCCTCGCAGTTATGAACGCAATTTTTGCAATTGCGTAGAGAAGCCTGAAAAATTCAGGACTTCAACGGGGTTTGAACCTGTGACCTCGCGATACCGGTGCGACGCTCTAACCAACTGAGCTATGAAGCTCCCAACGTCAGTGGCTTCATAGCTCAATTGGTTAGAGCGTCGCACCGGTATCGCGAGGTCACGGGTTTAAAACCCGTTGAAGTCCTGAAGTTTTCAGGCTTCTTTACGCAATTGCAAAAATTTCGTTCATAACTGCAAGGATCATAACTTCACTTGATTTCATATCCACAGTTCATATATGATACTTTTCATATATCATTTCATCAATGTTAAAAGGATATCCAAACTCGTTGAGAAGTTGAGTCGGGAGATTTTCAAAATTGCGCTTTAGGCTTTGAGCCTTCGTATGGAACAGGGAAAACAAGTCATCTGTATCATGACATCTATTTTTCACCGTGTAAAAGCTATGTGGAGAAAAATACCTGCAGTGTATTTTTAAATCTACGAAATTTTAGTCAGGGTTGTTACTACTAGTTGTGTTTAAACTGAATAAATCAAGGACATGAAAACTGGAAAGCTTTTCTAGGTATTTTTTGGTTGGGAGGGAACTACTGTTGAGATTATTAAATTAATCGTGGAGCGATACAAAAAGGTTGACACCAAAATGTTTTTGTGGATTGATCATGTTCGAACTTAACTAATATGCATTATCTGCGTTGATAGTTGATTTGCGAGTTGTTTTTTAGCCTTTTTGTATTTCTTTCTTGCAAATGATTAGTAGGTAGCCGTAGTTTTGCACGTCAGAAAATATTTGTTTAGTTATTCTAGTGTAAAATGAAGTTTATTTCGGAAGCCACCAACATTTGGTTCCTGGTTAACCCAACTTATTGCCACGGCTTACTAGTGCGAAGATTGTTTACATTACTAAATAACGCGAAGAATTTTTAACAACATATCGCTTTAATCCAACCCAAAATCTTTAAGATAGTAAAAAAATCATATTTATTAACCATTGTCAACATTATGATTTGCGATTATTCAGGTTCATGTGTTTGCACGTTTGTTTTTGCTTCTCACCGATATTTAGATTTCAATTACAAACTCGGTTTTGATTGCCCACTCAACCTCATTGTGTAAATAGTTCACCCTGAAGTCAAAATAGATACATTTCTTTTCTGAGGAAACCAAAAATAAGTAGTTTTTGGTTTCTGGACTGAGCAGCTCTTGGGATGATGAGAAATGGAAGCCGCGCACCGGTGGCTCAGTTGGTTGAGCACCGGGCTGAGTTTAACTCCGGCCGGACCAACACTCAGGGTCTTTAAATAACTGAGGAGAAAGTGCTGCCCTTGTAATTACATCTGCAAATGGTTAGACTCTCTAGTCTTCTCGGATAAGGACGATAAGCCGGAGGTCCCGTCTCACAACCCTTCAATGTTCATAATCCTGTGGGACGTAAAAGAACCCGCACACTTGTCGTAAAGAGTAGGGCATGTAGTTCCCGGTGTTGTGGTCTGTCGTCTGTGGTGTATCATGGTTGGGAGGGTAAATGCTCGGAGATATTAGCTACACCAAGCTACTCTAAAAATCCGAGGGTAAATAAAGATATATGATATGATATGATGATATGAAATATGCCGCATTCAAGCTGTATCCCCTAGCCTGCTTCTTCCATTGTAGGAGTTATCAGGAGTAGCTATTGGATTCTTAGACATTTTCCCTGTTTCGTGTTTTCTTATTTTCGGCATTATTCCTGGGAAAATTCAATTTCAGCGCCTTCAATACCACCCACCTCAGAGACCTCTGTTTTTGTGTAACATGTACAACAGTCCAACCAGTCTACGCTAACGGAGCGTCTGGTTAATTAACGACTTCGATTTGAGTTCTGGGTTTCCAGATCGGTGAGTTAATTCCTTAACAGTTTCTTTATATACATGTATTGTGCTATTAAAGAGCATTTTTGCAATGGCTTTCTCTGTTGATCCCTTTACCGATGCTTTCAGATAGATCATCTTTTGCGTTTTTGAAAGGCACTAGTCATGTAACAGTGCTTTGAACATTCCATACCTGTTTGGCCACTCACAGGGATCCCCATGAAATGCATGTAACTTAAGCTTGGGAAGAGACGATACCAAAGCTGACCTTGTGAGGCCTGATTTCGCTGCATTCAGAACAATTTCTCGGTCTTTTGTATTAGTAAGAAGATTGTCTTTATCATCCAATTTACCGAGCTCTTCTTTGGTGTTTGCCTTTACCAGCCATTCCTTTACTTTCTGTGTTGCAGACTTAGAATCCTTGCCAGGGCATCTACTTGATTGATTGTCTGCTTTTCCGGCCACTGAATCAGCATCCTCAAAATCCTTCACTCGTACAGCAAGATCATCTGCCTCTTGCTTTAGAAGCAATGCTTCTTTCTCTTTTCTATCAACTTCCTGTTCGGCTTTCTTTAGTGATAGTTGGGCATTCTGTGCTGCAATTTTAGCCGCTAAAAGAGCTTTCTCCTTAAGCTGCTCCACTCTTAATTTAGCTAGATCAAGTTCCCTTGCAACTGCCTTTGCCCTTGCTTTAGACGAGAATGAACTTGCTTTACTTGTTTTACAACCACTTTTCTTGCTGCTCTAAAAAAGAAGACTGGCGACTTCCGTGTTACCGGCATGACCGATTTGTTTTCGTTCTTTGGGTGCAATTAAAACGTCAAATTCAGGTCCACCACTCTCTATTCTGTCTTCTTCGCACTCAACAGCTCTACAAACAATCTCATCTACTACTGCTTGGGATTCTAATAACCATGTGTCTGCCTCCTTCGGTTGGATATCATCAGTACACAAAGCTTGAAATTGCCCATGGTTCTTGGTCACTTGTTCCTTTTCTCTACGAAGTCGACTACATGCAAGTTCGATTAACCTACGGTTACCTTGTGACACCAGATACTAGTTTATAGTGTTTATCTTCTTCGTCAAATTGGATCTCATCGATTTCCTTCTGTTCTTTATCGTCTGAAGCTTGTTTTGACCAGGAACACCGCCGGTGCAATCGCTCAAATAGCTTGGAAGGTTCCGTTCACTTGCAGCTAGTGGCATCGCGAGTGTGTTTTCCTCCTCTGCATTTGATGTTGCCTCGTGTGATTTTGTCGACCTTTCCGCCATGATTCGATTGCACGCTTCTATAATCCAACGCCGATACTATTTCCTAACAGCGGAGCTCGGCGCGCTCGCGCGGAGCACCATTGTTAAGAAAATATGGTAACCCATCGATGCGAGAAATCTTGGTTTTAAAGCCATGACGTCATCAACTGTCCGTACAAACGTACGTACGTCCACCCCTCCATGTATGCCAATGTGACCAGTATCGTGCTAGTTTACAGCATACATCTTTGATATTGGACATCCATCTTTTGATTAATTGACACCTGCCAAAACAACGTATCCGCTGACCAGTATCACGTGACCATGTCGCGGGCTCAAGCTTGGATCTCACGAAGGTCAGCTTTTTTTTTAAGTTGACCGCTAACCATGTACTCACTTTTGATTGGATTGCAGGCTCAACCCATGTAACTCACCTGAACATAAGCGAGGCTTCAGGGAAAGTTCCTACACAGTCAACGCTTTTCGTGTTCAGGTGCAAAACGGTTTCGAAGATGTTTTCTTTCTGCATTTTGCGCTAGTTTCAATCCAGTTTGACATATCATGCTATCTGTGGTCCACACTGGTGGCTACGCAGTTATTCAAGTCAAGCATCGACGGGATGTAAACTTATTTTAAATTTGCTTAGAGCCGCTTTTTTCTCTGTATTGCAATTTTTGGCATATCGTTAGAAGCTCTGATAAGGTTACATGATGCCTGGAGGACCTATGTCTAGAACAGAAACGAAAGGACTGAGCGAAAGAGAACGACAACGACAAAACAGAATACTAGTAACAGCTCATACTTAGCTCACAAATTCTTTCCTTGGGCACTAAACCGTTTGTTACTTTTACGGATGCGTTATTTAAAGTGGATGCGTATTTTTAAAAGTTGGTTTAATCGGTTCTTCCTTTGTTCAGAAATGAGAATCGAATTTTTATTGTCAACTGGAACTAAATAACAATTATCTGTACTCTTTTGGACATAAAGAAAGAGTTGATTTGTTTGTTTGTTTGTTTTCCTCTAAAATGCGAGCGAAAAAGTGCTTTTTTCCGTTTGCCCAACTGGTTTTCGTTGTGCCTCGACAGTGACAAGAAACTTTTGTCCTTATGTTATAAACACGTAACCGCAATGAGTTCTCGTAAAATTTGGGGGAAATCTCACTAGCTTGTGTTTTCAGAAGTTTGCTTAAAGCACCCAAACGTTATTTAAGTGTTGGAGCAGATCGCCGGTTTGAAGTTCGTCCTTTCTTGGTTGCATTGCCAAAGTTTGCCGATTTTTGTACCAAGCCAACCTAGCGTGTTTCAATGAAATACGTCAAAATGTGAATGGTCTTGTTTTCAGAGATAAAGTGGAATAAAGTGCATCAGTAAAACTCTTCTTTGACCTTGAACTGACAAAGTTGTTTTTATGGCTTCTAATTTTAGCATGATTCCTATTCGCTGGCTATTGACAGTTGACTCGATCTGAAATGGCTTTTTTTCCTTTTCCATTCGCTCGCTGAAGGTGTGCTTCATTCGGTTCAACAAAAAATTATCGCCAAACTGGTGAATTGCAAAGTAAATTTCACTGAAAAAACCGATGTCGCACTCGCCGCTTCCTGATTCATGCGATATCGGTTTTTAGCGTAAAATCTATCGTGGAATTCACTAGTTAGGCAATGAATTTTTCTATAGGAGAAAGCAAAGAAAATGATTTTATTATTAAAACAGCAACAGGAAACATCAAAACGCGGACAATTCGAAACCTTTTGTTTTCACTACCCCTACAGGCAGTAAGAATAAATAACCAGGGAGCTCCGCTTTTAGGCTTGGCTAAATCGATACATTATATAGATTTAGCCAACTTAAGACGAAAAGAGGAGCTCCCGTTTCTATCCTATCAGGGGATTTCAATTGGCTAGGGTGTATAAAGACGTGTGGTATGTAAATTAACCACCCTTGGTGTTCTCTCTGAAGGCACTCACTCTTACTTGTTTAATTTACTTTCTGGCGTTCATGACTCATGAATGAAAAAAAAATCTTCATCTTTATCTTCTTCCATCCCACCCGATATGAATGCTGTTCTAGAGGCTCAGAAGAACGCCTCTAAAGCGCTGTAAATACGCAAATTAAGGGTCTACAGAGCAACTTGCTTAAGGAGGCTCGATCAGGAGGCAGTGTGGTCCAGTGGTTAGGGAGCTTGCCTTGAGATCGGGAGATCCCGGGTTCAACACCTGCTCTGACCACTCGTTGAATTTGATCCTGGTAGTCCCTGGTTCAACTTCCCAGCCGCACTTGTAAATAGCCAACTGGTTTGCCTCCAGCCAGTTAGGATTCTTAACAGTTGTTGTTGTTCTGTTCTGTCGTTTCGTTGTGTTTCATTGGCCCTGAAAAGCCCCTATGGGGAGCGATCAATTAAGTATGTATTGTATTCTATTGTATCAGTTTCAACACTTCCAAGTGACGCTCATATTAGAAGGATCGGCACCGCAACGTTGTACCATGTATTGGCAATATTGTGGTACCAAGTGAAACACGAATTACAGTCATTATTGTGACGTAATATGTCACCGTGGCCACTGGCAAGCCCTGTAAAAACACCATTTATTTTGTCTTTAGTTGCTTATATCTCAAAAACGAACACGGTGAGCCCCATTTTTTTATTTCTGAAAAGTAATTAAAAGGGCATGATGAAACTTTCTGGAAAGTTTTAAAAATTTTTGTTGAGTGGATTCAGAGCCACCTTAATTTTGTGATTTTTTGAGGTTGCTCTGAATCCTCTGAACAGAATTTTTTTAAACTTTGTCGACAATTTCATCGTAGCCTTCTAATCACTTTTCAGCAATAAAAAAGGGGAGTTCATTTTTGAGGTATGAGCAACTAAATCCAAAATATAGGGTGTTTTTGCTGGGCTTTCCCGTAGCCAAGGTAATTAATTACGTCTCCAAGAAGAAAGGGATTGAAGAGCAAATCCTTTGGGGAGTTTTACTTTCAGAGAAATTTGGCTGTTAAATTTGTCCAACAAAAATGTTTCTCAGATAATTTCGCGGGAAGTTGTAACGGTCATTTGCCGTCCGAAACTTTGTCACTATTCAACATCTGCTGCAAACGTGCATTTCGTTCGAGATGGAATGGATCTTCTTAGTAGTATTTGTAAAACGGATGACTGGGGCCTTTCGCCCCTTTCGTGTCATTTAATTGACTCAGTTTGGGAGCCTAATTACAAAGATCGCTTTGCAAATCACGCGAATGCCATACTCGCGCGTTGCAATTCGAGGAATCCAGGATCCGAGGGCATTGATGCTTTTGTTATTAATTGGACCAGAGGAAAAACTATGCTTGGCCGACCGTCTGCCTTATTTTATTTATTTTTCTTTTTGCGTTTTGCTTCATATGCGTAATTGTAAGGCTTCGAGAACTCTTATTTTTCTATTGTGGCATTTCGTCTCTATTTGGCCGATGATTTGTCCAGGCAGAAATTGTTTCGCCGAACTTCTTGTTGACTGAATGGATCATTCCGTCATTTAAACGTAATGAAGATTCTCAGCATGATCGCTTCGATTGTTAACTGATTGATTGAGAGAGCTTTTTCCCTTTTTTTTCTCTCTTCCCCTGAACTCTTGGGCCGTGTGTTAGTTGAATTTATCCGCTTGTAAGGAACATTTAATCTCTAAAGAATCATTGCATTGATAGTTATAAATACTGATCATCTTATAAAAATTTAACTGTTATACTTACTATGGCTGGTGATGTTTGAAACATCGAAACATGTTCCTTTAATTAAAAAATGTGGTTTCATTTTAAAAAAATAATTGATTCAATTTCGGAAATATTTCAAAACTTCACTGCTATTTACACCAAGAGGTGGAAAGAGTAACAAATTATCTACCATGAGGTTAACTACTTTACTCGTGAAAACCTATTGACATAATCTTACTCTGTTTTGCCTCAGATTCCTACAAAATAACATTACTTTTTTGACGAATGGAAGTTTTGCCAAACTTGAGAAACTTAAATATTTGTAAGAAAGACCAGTGAAACGTATTTTAAATCACAGCT
Organism: Montipora capricornis; assembly: GCF_036669925.1. Taxonomy (NCBI): domain Eukaryota; kingdom Metazoa; phylum Cnidaria; class Anthozoa; order Scleractinia; family Acroporidae; genus Montipora; species Montipora capricornis. The sequence goes on along the minus strand of NC_090888.1, from coordinate 43,260,007 downwards.
ACCATGGTTTGACCATGCCACACCGTTTTATGCTATCCCAGGTAACAGCCTTGGGTGAACGGTCGCTCTAAAATATCATATTTCCTCTCTCTTTAATTGCCTCTCTCTCCGAAAACAATATTCTTTAGAAACGTAATGCGTATAGGCAATTTATTGTTTCAATTACCAACTTTTTCTGTTTTAGATTATTGAGTGGAAACAAACTTCAAGAAATCCCAGACGGGGCCTTCAGGAATTCAAAGTCTCTTAGAGTAATGTATGTCAGTTAAATCAGACCAAAATCGACTATACCAGGCCTCTCGTGCGTGAAATAGTGAAACGTTAAATTATGTTTTACCTTTGCTTTAATCTCAGATTCCTTGTCACTCGTGGAAGAAAATTACCAACTTGATAATTTTTTGATTCCCCAACAGCTTGCTTTCTGACAACCCCATCAGCACAATTGGAGAGCGGGTGTTTCCTATCAAAAACAACCTAGCAATGTAAGCCATGCAAGATAACATACTGTTTTGTATTTCAGCGCACCTGAAGTTACTCAGGCTGTAGGCCACTCCCGGGTTCGACGCCCAGTTGGACCAATACTGATAAGAAAGTGCTGCCATTATAGTTACATCTGCGAGTGGATAGAACTTTAATCTTCACGGTTAAAATGCCCACAACGTTAAAAGTTTTATTTTTCTATTTGCAAGTCCACATTTTAAAAAAATGAACTTTCGCGAAAGAATCTTTCCCTTCGAAGGACAGGTGGGTTTTGTGAGATTTTTTAAAAGCGTTCAAATTGCTCGCCATTTTAAAAAGGGCACACAACTCGCTCAAGTCTTCTCTGGACTTATGACCTATTTGAAACTCCTCAGTTTCGCTGCTGTATTCGCTTCCGGACTCGGAGGCACCTTCCTCGATGATAGACATAAATCTCATGTATATATATTTTTTTAAAATTGAAAAATACTGAAAACTATCACAGAGCGATACCTTTGGGTTGATGACCTAGAAAACATAGCACCCACGCCAACACGCATTTTTTAATCTAGGTCACAGCGATCCCTTGAAATCCTGACCAGCTGAAGGGGTGTATCAAATAAAAGCAGGATTTTAAAAATCGTAGAAAATTCCTGTCTCGTTTTGAAGTGAAACTGAATTCTTTTGCAAAAGTTCATTCATAATATGGACTTTCAAATAGGAAATAACAATTTTCACGTTAAAGGCATTTTAAAGACTGTAAACCGTAGGCCATGGCTCACAACGCCTGTTCTGGGAAGTTTTTCACAACTTCGAACTGAGACAATTATGCTGTAACCGCTTAAATGGAATCAAATTCGTGAACTTAAAATTCAGTTCTGCGACACTACAATGGACATTACGATAAAGGTTTTATTTGCTTATTCAAAATCAGATTATTATTCTGAGTACGAGTGCCTTAGTAAGTTAAAGTTATTACCTTTGAAGTATCGCAGAAAGACTAACGATTTAGTTTTCTTTTTTAATATAAATTAAACATTTTCGATTATGCATCTTTTAGCTCTTGTACTAAACCGCGTAGAAACGTTGATGGTTTAACGCTTGATGTCCCTTTCAGCAGGACTGAAAACTTTAAGAATTCGTTTTTTGTTCGGATTTGTCGTCTGTGGAACGATTTACCTCTTAGTATAAGAGAATCAAATATTTTGTCAATCTTCCGTAAGAATTTGATAGCCTTTTATTATGATAAATTTAATGAAGAGTTTTTTTAACTTTACATTGTATTTTACCAAATCATCGGTCCATTCACGGTAACTTTTAAGATAATTTTATTACTTAATTAATTCTATAGATTTATTTATGATGTAATAATAGGTGGCTTATTTTTAACGAGTCTGGTACTCTGTTTTAAGCCTACCTCAGATTGAGCATTTGATTGATTTGATTGTCAGATTTTTGAATTGTAAATCTGAAACTTGATTAAATTAGAAACTGGGAAAGAACTTCACTTGCCAAGTATTTATATCTTCTACAGATACATGGTACGGACGAAGCTCAGAACATTTGACCTGGGATCGTTTATTAATGGCACAACACCTGTTATGTAAGTATTAATGTGAAGAGATTTGAGTAATTGCCTGTGGACAAGCTTGAACTCTTATATTTAGATTTATGCCTAATTTATCGACCGTTTCTGTGAGTCTTATGTTAATCGTTTTTCACGGAACTTAAATCAACGATTAAACGACCCTTTTTTGGTGGTTTAACCTTTTAAAGAAAAAAAATTCCAGAAGCAATGAAATGCCTCTGAATACTACTAATACAGGTCTTCCCATACTAAAAGTATTGTAGTTTGTGAAATTTCGAGGTAAAAAGGACACAACTTGCCTTTGGTAGAATCGAAAAGGGAGTACGGAAATTCAAAATCCCTCGCTCGGGAATGCGAGTAAAAGGCAAATCTCTTCGACCATTTCAGCAAAATGGCGTTCTTCCTTTGTAATTGAACGCCCTTCCTTACACTGACGAGTCCTAATAACTTTATGATGCGTACTTTCTGAGGCGTCTTGAATTGCAGAGCATGTAAAGACTACTTTGACCGTTTTGATAGATAAATGTGACCGAACTTATTTTCATTTTTGGAAGAATAAACCACGCAATCATTTAACTGTAAATACACTCTATTTCGTCTATGCAAGTATTAATCTTTCAGGTGTAATGTGTCCGTGGGAAGGGTGGAAAACTAGTCCTGGGCGAGTTCTAGGCAAGATTCGAGCATACGATAGCCCTAACACCGGCCAGATGCTCTACCCCTTGAGCAACTACATCTCCTTGGGTTCTAGTTAGTTTATCTACGTCCTGAATGGACAATATGTTTCGCTGGTCGGCGGGACAGGCTATTACACCTTAAAGGGGCTATGTCAGTGTAGTTCCTTTTGTGTACTTTTAACAATTACTTACTCCTACTCCCTACGCAACTTAACGTTAGCCCAGAAATTACTTTAAAACAACGCAAATTAAAGCTTCGTGACAAAAAAACGTCTGTCGTGCACACATGATTTCAGTTACAAACAACAGAGATAGACTTTGGAAAACTGCCAGACTGAACAGTTTTCAAAATCCCAATTGCAATCCATTTTAAACTACTTTGTTTGCTTTTCAAGTTCTTCAAACCTTTTTTCAATGTTTTAAGTAGTTATTTTCAGTTTATATTACTCTTGATTTGGTTGCCGGTTCCCAGTCGCTGAATTTGGCCTTATTCGTAACACAGCCAAATAAATATATATCAATAGTCTAATTTTGAAAACTTGTGGGCATACTTTGTAGAGTCCGCAGACCAGCGGGACAAATTCTCCATTCAGGACCTAGAGAAACGACCTAGGTCCAGCTCAATGGTTAGAGCGGTGTTACGGAGATCGTTGGTTCGAATCCCGCAGAAAACTCTGTTTTTTTAGTTGTTCAGTTCCTCTTCGCCATGCAACTAGTTTCCCATCTAATAAGTCTATCTTAAGCCTTAATAATAATAAACGGGATAGAAAGAGGGCGCTCGAGAAATAGCTTATGCACACCGAGTCTTATGACATGTGTGACACAGGACATTTACACCTGACTTTAAATACGCAAAGGACCTAAATAAAGCAAAAAATAAATAAAAAAGTAGAATGTAAACAGAACTTATAGATTGTTGTCTTAATTTCATCTGCCTACGACATATGGTACCCATTTGTTTGGTATGCACTCTCAGTCACACCTTGCAATGCTAGGCATGGCAAGACAGGCGCAATGCCATGCCCTCCACTATACAAAAGATATTATGTCTCCCCTAAAAACTGTTCCAAGTTGTTTTAACTGTATTTTTGTTTAGAACGTTGCGTGGAGGCAAAGTTGGCACCATCAAGTTTAAGGAAGACTGCGTTGCCCACCTGTGAGTACCTTAAAAAGTTAATTTACCTGTGCAGCTAGACTGTATGGATTTCAATATAACCTTACACCGACAGAAATTTAATGACAACTGTCTCAATTGCGGAAGTGGAACATTTGAAGTGAACACCATGACCATAATTTTAAATGGCAGGCAGCCATGATAGACTACGTTGTGGAAACCAAAAAATAAAATAAAATAAAATAAGTTATAATTAGGTTAATTAATACGTTTGAGGTAGAAAGTAAACAAACAAAACAAAGAAAGCAAAACAATGGCACGATACAACTGCAACTAAACAGGATGTCTAGGGCTTCTGATGTAAGCAGATAATCATTTCATTTCTAAATTTTTGGAGAGAGGTAGCATTTCTCGATTTTGTGAAATAGGAGTCATAAATATTAGGAAACAAGTCCTTTTTTTTTTTTTTTTTATACAAGAACACCCATTTGTAATTTAGTTATTTTAAATATATTCACTACACCTAGTCTAGTAAACAGGGCTCTGCTATGATCTCGCCAGCCTGATTGTGTTATAATCCTAATTTAGTCGGGTAGGTACTTCCCTACGAAACAGTGCAGCACGACAGATGTGAATAAATTGACTATGATATAAACATTTTACTATTCAACGCAAGACAGCAACGAACTTTGTAAATAATCCTGACGCATTTGGCAATTTTCCGTGAAATGTAGTTAATATGAGAATTCCACTGAAAGTCTTGGTCAATAAGTACCCCCAAAAATTTAGTTTGGTGGTTCCTATTTGTAGGTGTACCATTAAGATCAATATTAACGCCACCATTGAATAGATTTAAGGCAACTCTCTTTTGCATTGACAAATATAATACAGAACTTGTTTTGGACGTGTTAATCGTCAATCTGTTTAACATCTAGTCCCAGAGAGCATGAAGTTCTTTCCTCACCACAGATCATTAAGGTGTTTACATTTTCGTGGGAAACTAGAACATTCATGTCATCAGCATATAACACAAGGCGAATTAATTTTGACATAGATTGAGTATCGTTGTCATAAATTGGAAAAAGTATCGGCCCCAAAATTGAGCCTTGACTGGGAACTCCAGAAGAGACTTGCAGAGGATCCGAATCTGTACCATTTACCAATATGCTCTGATGGCAACCCTTGTGATTGAGAAGGGTCACTTCTATGATCCGAAATTTATTAAAGATCCATCTAAAATTAGGTTATCATTGTTCTTCGAAGATTCCGTGGCTTATACTTATCCTCGGTTATTATGGTAACCAAGTTTTCCTTTTCATTAGCTAACGGAGTTGAACTACGAGTTTTCTCTAATTTTTTGGCATTACTGGCGCAAATGTCTGCCGCCTTAGTTAATTATTTAAATCAAGTACTTCGGGAATAGCTTGTAGCTAGTAACAGAAGGAGGAGACAGAGCTCGCTAAGACTGACGGGCATCTTTAGTCCTTTAGCACCTAAACGGCCGAATAATTGGGAAAAGTTTTTCAGATTCTATTCTTTCTATTCTTGTAAATTAGGAGTAACTTTATGTTTAAGGGCTTTGCACTTAAATTGCGACCTTTTTGTTCATAAATTACGGTAATAAAGAGGGTATGACAGTACTGCTTGACTGTGAAACCACCTTGTTTCTAACGTGTCCTGTTTCAATTATTATATTACGTTAGAAGAGCTGCTCATCTTTTTTGAATTTCAGGGGTGTAGAGAAAAGTGACTCAGAATTTATAGATATCTCAGATGAACATTTTGGCGTGAGAGAACAGCTGCGCGAAGTGTTTCTTCAGGCTGGATTCGCCAAATATTATGATGAAAGGGACTTCAAGCTTCTCCCATGCCCGCCTGGTACTTTTGTTAATATCTCTGACACCAGACCAAGGTGCATAGACTGCCCAGCTGGTAAGCTTACACAGGTCATATGCATTAAATTAGCTTATGCATACAAGTATCAAATACCAAGAACCGATTTAAAGTGCGACAGTTGTGTCTTAAATGCATGAACTTGATATTAAAATGTATCAAATTAAGTTCCCAGACATGAAGGTTACCACTGGCACGTCCAAACACACAGTCAAGGGACGTGATTAATGGTGCACTACCAACTTTCAGATAAGACGAATTCTTATTCTCATTCTCCTTATTTCTCAGTCACTCAGGTCTGATCTTATTCCCGGGTACAGTTCGTGTGGACAGCGGGTATCTGTAGCCTTATGTATACTCATAATTTCAATAAGCCATCAATTGCTCCACGGTATCCTGTTGCGCTTTCCTGTTGTGAGTAGCAGACCTTTTGTACAAGTTCTACACGGCGCTCTTTCTCGGAATTCGCAAGTTGCAACAAAGCTACTGGATGAGTGTGCATAAACTGTTTATAATTTTTATTTACAATTACAATGGCAACAAAATGGATCCTCCTTTGAATACGCTACTCAGCAGATTCTTAAGATAACTAGCAATACTGTTCACTCGACCCAAGCACTCTGTTTATGTCACAAATGATATTGTTTAACTTACAAACTACTTCTTAATTTTTCACGCACTGTTTACAATTCTTTTTTGATTGTATAGATATTGATGAAATACCAAGATTTCTCCTTTTACTAAAAAATCATATCTTCACCGCGCGCAGTGCACATATCATTTTTTATCTTTCACATGTGAGGATATAGGTGTAGTCACGGTAACCAACACGATTAGCCAATAAAACGCGAGCTTTCTCTTTATTGTAAGATACTTTTGTGCTTTAATATAATTCTTCTCTACTACATTAACATTTTTATTTCATAACTTTCATATCTTGTTTCATGTTACACAACATGCGTGTTTTAGCGGTTGGTGACCATTTTTTTTTGTCATTTCGAAAATGAATAAAACAAGTTGTTTTAAATCTAGACATTTCATCAACATCTATGTATAATAAACATTACATGGCCGCTTAGGGAAACGAATTTTATCTTCTCGTGCTGAAAGTATCTCTCAGATACTCGCAGCACTCGAAGCTAAAATTCGTATCTCCGCACGGCCATGTAATATCCTCTATATAGAAAGTTCCTGTTTGGTTGGATACTCTATATAACATCACAAAAAATATTAGAATGGCAACGAAAAGGGTACTTGCTGCTATAACGACATTTCTAAGCTTACTAGCTTTAATTAAGTTTTCTTCACCATCCATCTGCAAAACTAACCTCTATCGCCAAAGAAGGTAGTTAAAAATATCACTAAGCAAAGAGCCCACTTTATTATTACTGTTGTTAGATCATAGTTGGAAGAGAGCTACTACTTAGATTAAGAGAAAAAGTTCCTGTTAGTATTTTGATGTTTTGATACTCTTTAATTAACACAACTATTATATGATTCTTCCTTTGTAAAATAAAGTTGTGATAAATTCATCTCGTCGTTACCACTGTAATGTTTCATAAAATAACAAATAATCCCAGCTAGCACTTGACCAAAAAAGGTTTGTGCAACGTCTACTCCAGATATGTTTAGTACTTCTTCCAGTATTTCTTTGCTACACTGTTGCAAGTAAATATTTTGACCTATAGATGGTTTTCACTCACGTGACTTGGCGGCCATATTGGTGTACACAACAATACAAAATGTATGCATGAAATCTGCATAAAAATAGAGTTTAGTTCCCAAGGGAGAGAACGCCTATAGTTCTTGTACACCAATATAGCCGCTGTGACATCACGTGAAAACGATCTATACACTGCATAGTTAAGGCTAAAGGTTATACACTCTACAAACCCTGGCTTACTAAAGCTCTTTTGAAATCAATTAAAAAAAAGAATGTATTATATAAACGTTTTCTTAACAACCATACCGCTCAAACCGAGTTTCTTTACAAGTGCTACAAAAATAAGCTCAATCGTTCACTAAGAGTTGCTAAACGTCTTTATTACGGGAATAAGATTGAAGAAACGAAATCTAATATTAAAAGGACTTGGTGGTTGCACAACGAGAACTTGAATAAGAAATCTTCGAAACAGAATTTACCATCTGTATTTAAATCTAGTAACCAGGAGCTTTCTGATCCAGCACAAATTGCTGAACAGTTTTGTAAATATTTTACCAATATTGGTCCTAGTCTAGCCAATAATCTTCCCGTATCTCAAACGTCTTATCGTTCCTTTCTCTCTAGAAATTTTGTAAATTCTTTATTTTTTGAAGAGATCTCCGATTAGAAGTTATCAATTTATGCAGTTCGTTGCGTTCTGGGACAGCTACGGCTTTTGATAATGTTCCCATGAGTTTAATCAAAGAAACTATTATTTCAATTAGTAGCCCCTTGACCCATATTTTTAACCTATCCATCACCTCTGGAATGGTCCCAATAGAGCTAAAGATCGCTCGTGTCGTGCCTTTGTTCAAAGCTGGTGAGAAATCAATATTTTCCAATTACAGACCTATTTCTGTTCTACCTTCCTTTTCTAAAATACTGGAAAAACCTGTTTACAGTAGTCCAATTGATTACTTAAGTAGATACTTCCGATAATCAACTTGGTTTTCGTAAACATTATTCAACTGAACATGCTTTAGCTCTATTATATGACAAAATTTCTTCTGCTATCGATATTAATGAGGTTACAGTAGGAATATTTATTGATCTATCTAAAGCTTTCGACACTGTTAATCATCAAATTCATTTAGATAAGTTGCAATACTATGGTAATCGTGGCATTGCATTTGATTGGTTTTCCGATTATCTAACTAGACCCTCCGTGAGGATACACTGGGTGGCCTGTGATACGTGCAGCGTTCCAGGCAATTTTTTTCAAGTTGGGGTTTGTAGCCGATATAACGCGCGCTCTGACTGGCTAATTGTGACTGGCCCACGGGCCGATTACGGGCTTGCAAAAACAAAGCAAAAGGTAATTAAAAAACCATATAATAAACTACTTACTAACTGAGCTAGCTCGAGCCGTACTGGGGAATATTGGCCCTGGGTCGTTTTTGTACGGACCTCACTGTGCTCGGTCCGTACTGCCACGACCTCGGGCCAATATTTCCCTGGCAGTACGGCCCTCGCGCTCGGTTAGTAAGAAGTTATTAAAGGGTCACCCAGAAGTCTTTCCAACAGCATATAACTTATTTACAGACAACTGAAACATTTTATAAAAGCGAAAGTTGAAGGAAAAAATTTAAGAAAAATAACAGTAAAATATGTTTTCCAGGCAAAATTTGGTCATTTTAGCGTTGAGTACGAATTTTTGGATGCAAAACTAAAATTTTCTGCAATTTACTTGCTTTCTTGGACATAAATTCGACCGAAAACTGATAAGGCACGAATATTTTTAGATTTTTAGGAATAATAGATAACATGGATTCAATGCGTAATGTGATAATGCGATAAAAGTGTCAAATTTGCGACCCATTGCTAACGGCAACGGATGCGATCGCATTACAAATAATTAACCTCTGTTGCCAAAAACCACCCAAATAACCAGTCAGTGTAAAACGCAGACTGCAGACTGCAGACTGCAGACCAGGGGTAAAATGCAGACTGAGGGTAAAATGCAGACTGCAGACTGCGGGTAATAAAATAATAATGAAAAAAGAGTTATAAGAGTGTTACGGTAGCCGTTTGTACTTTTACACTGAAACCCCAACACAGCTCCCATCGCTTTGGTTGCCCCACCGCATGTTTTAAATTTTCATCGAACTCTGTAAGAATTGAAGCTGTTTGAATCCTTGTTGTTGTTGGAAAAACGATAGTTTCGTTAAGTGAGTTGCTTTTAGGCAAAGAAGTCACCACCTCGTAATTCAACTGTCCATTTTGCTGCACTGAACAAAGTAATCGAGTAATTACCCAATAACTCAATGTATTTTGACACGCTACAATACCAATTAACAAAGACAGAGATAACGTAGATTTTGCAACCATTTAACGTTTCCATTCAGTCGGCTTAAGCCAGTATGACTGAGGTGTAAAAATTTCTTATTAGGATCCTTTCATTCGCTTTCGTGTACGTTATGTTTATCCTTTAGTTCACAAGTTCGTTTGTTTTGCATCTGGAAGATGTAATTTTCAATTATAACCTCTCCCTAGGGGTTATCACGCATAGCTTAACCAATGAAATCCCCGCGTCCTAATTGCTCGGAATACATGAAATTCTTTGTGCATTTCGTTGCACCGAAAAAAGACAACCGAGATTATTCAGGTATTCGAACTAATAACTGTTGGTTTTTCGATCGATTTCCCTCGATGTACCAGTGTGACAAATAATTTGGAACATGGCAATGCATCTGGAAGCGCAAAAACAAAGCACAGATGATTTCAACGCGTACGATCGCATCCCCAAAAGGTGCAGCGACCTGCAGTCATGATAATGTGAGTTGTTGACAGATGTAAAACAGGATTGTCTTTCAAACAATCTTTATTTTATCCTTATGACTCGTTTTTTTATTATCAATATTTATTTTACCCTCAGTCTGCATTTTACCCCCGGTCTGCAGTCTGCAGTCTGCGTTTTACACTGACCGCCCAAATAACCGATTTTTCGACGGAAAATTCATCCCAGAGGATAAAACTATTCACTGGACATGTAATAAAGGTAAATATGTTCGAGCGAAAGCGAAAACAAGCGAATATTTTGACGGAAAACACAATAATGTGAGATCAAAGGAACATGTGGTGAAGACACGCAATTGCAGCATCGCTTCGACAATAATCTTACCTTTCCAGCGATTTTAACGCTTGAAATTCCATTCAATCCACCTGCGAATCTTCAGTGTTCTACATAACAGCACCCTTGGTAAAAGACGGCTCGACGGGCGACAGATTGTTGTCGATGTTGTCGCCTGTCTTGTTCAGTATCCAATTGATTTGCCATTATTGAGCTTCATAAGGGTATATTTTGTTCAAAAATCCACTAAAACGCCATTCGCACTGCATGACTTTCGACGCCATTCCCGGTTAAGTTAATCGTTATGTGTCCACCAGAGAAATCTACGCATTTCCCACTACACTCTCGATCCTAAGAAAATACGCGCAGCAGGGCTCTATGCACAAAGACACCACTTAGCAGGGAAGTGACAGGCAAGACTTTTACCGACACGGAAAAAAATAAAATAAATAAAACGGGTAAAACTACCCATTTTCCGACTGGGATTGTCATACGGCAACCCTGTAAAAAACAGACAACAATTTGTCCAATTTAATTGCTGTCATTCTTCACATCATTTTATGAAGTGTGATGTCCCTCAAGGCTCCATTCTTGGTCCTCTTCTTTTCTTAATTTACATTAATGATATGTGTGATGTGTCGAAAGTTTTAGACTTCATCCTATGCGCTGATGATACTAACATCTTCTTTTCACAAAAATGTGAATGTGATTGAAAAAACTTTGAATGAAGAATTACCTAACGTAACAGACTGGTGCCAAGCCAATAAGCTTTCTATAAATTAAAAAAAAAAAAACTTTATTGTATTTAAACCCAGGCAAAAAAGGCAAACACTAGACACATCAATCTAGACATTAGTCAATGTGCCATTGGACGAGTAAAAGAAACTGTGTTTTTAGGTTTTATTCTTGATGAAAATTTAACGTGTAAAGCACACATTGCTAATGTGGCTAGAAAAATATCAAAGTCTAGTGGCATAATTTATAAAGCAAGCTTTTGCCTTCCCACTTCCTCTTTGTGCACCTGGTAGTTTTGCTTAGTTTATCCTTATCTTGTTTACTGCATATCAGTATGGGGATCGACCTATCCTTCTAATCTCTTTCGCAAAGTGGCAAAAATAAAGTGAACTGAACTGAACTGAAGCATACATATTAGCGCATCGCGGAATTTGAGCTTTGCCCTTCAGATTCCGCCGTGCTCTGCGTCTTCGGGCCAGGTATGATGCTTTGTCGTCCCTTTGCTTAAATTCTCGTGTTTTGCCTCGATCGTTGTCATTTTGCCCGCGTTCCGGTGAAGGAAGCTTCTGTCGCTGCAAACTACCGTCGACCGGCACCAGCCTTTCATGTCATGGCTGCCCTTCCTGCTCCACCTGCTCCTGTTCCTGACAAGGCTGTTGAAGAGCCAGCTGGCGCTGTTGAAGCTGCTCCGCCACCAGTGGTTGAGCCTGTGGTGTTTTTTGCTTTTCTTTCGTTTCAGTCAGCCGAGCCCTGCGAGCCGCTCGTTTCTTTGCCACGTGTTTACGTATTTTCTGTTAGCTGTTTCTAGAATTCCGAATGTAGTTCTCCGTTTTGCTTGCTGGTACCGCTTCTTAGAGAGGAGTACTGGTAGTATAGCGGATGTTTGTATATTACCTTTGCATAATTGAAGTTTTTGTTTGTCACAATGAGATACCGCTTTTAGGCGAGGAAATTCTTTTACATTATATTGTCTATATATTTATTTCACGCATCCAGGGGGGATTTTAAGGCCCTTCTCGTCGTTGACCCTGGGGGACCTCTTATGTGTCTTTATTCTGGACCAGGAACCCATGACCCGGAGCCTACAACTCTACTGTTTTTGTGTAACAGCGTTTTCACAGACCGATTTATTTTTAGATTGAATTTCCCGCGAATGAGACTCCCACAGGAGCCCGATGACCAATTACAAGAAATTAAGCTGACGTCTTAGGGTCACCGAACCGGAACTGCCTTTGTTTATTTGACCTAATTCGCGGGTAGGGCTAGTCTAAAAATAAACCTACTTGTGAAAACGCCGTTTCACAGACGCTGTATGGAAGTTGCACGCTCCAGATGGGCTCCTGTCTGGACCTGGTTCGGATTCTAGGGTCAACGAGGGGTTGGTCTCCCTGTTTGTCTCCGCCTACTTTTTACGGTTTCCCTTTACTCCCTTTTTCAGACGCGTCATTCTTGTTTCGCCTCGCGGACCTTGGAGGCTCGGAACTCGTATTTACAGTTTAGCGGATCGGTCCCTCTTCACTCTTTGGCACAGGGAACTCAGCCCTTCGTTGGCCCCCTGGCGTCTCCGGAGATGGTTTCCTCACGCCCGGAGTTAGGTGTTTTGACCAACCTTCGCTTCCGTGACCAGGGTCATTTTAAGGCTGGTGTGCTACACGAAAGTTTCCCTGTTTAGCAACGTCTTGTGGCGGATTATTCTTGTGCGGTGGATCTTCTTGAGATTCTCCGGGATGGTGTTCGTGTGGAGAATTTTTTCACCTCATTTTGGGGGGATTTTAAGGGGCAGTTCTACCATGCGCAGATCTCTCGTTCCCACACCGTCAATCTGCAACCCGTTTTTACCAATTGAACGATTTCCACTTTGATGTGTTATTGTTACCGCTAGTCCTCCTATCAGGGTTGAAGGGGATATCTGAGTAATGGGAGAGGAGTTTGTTGTGTGATTTTGTATGCTTCGGGGTACTTGTTCGGGTAAGTCGGGTAGCTGCAGTCTCGTAACTTAGTTTACCGCGATGTGGTAGTAGGTATGCAGTGAGGATAAATTACTTTCCTCGACAGCTCGACTCTATGCCAGCTAAATCCTAATTGATGGCGCAGTAGTAAGAGCATTCGCCTCCCAACAAAGTGGCCTGGGCTCGATTCCCAGATTTAACGTCGTATGTGGTTCTCTACTCTGTACCAATCGCGAGAGGTTTTTCTCTGGGTACTCCGGTTTTGCCCTCTCCTCAAAACCCAACGTTGGATTTGATTTGCGTTAATTTGTTTTCTTCAGTTTACATACAGTGTGTACAATTAGTACCCCAGCGCTAGAAGACTCGACACGTAAAATTCCTTAATTTCCATCCCTTGGCTTTAAGCATTTTCGTATGATACTAACAGTCTCGAAGAGGCACGCTCTTTCTGCTAATTCAACTGATCACTTTATTCATGTTTCTTGGCCACAATTCAAATTTGTTTGTTACTGTTCCTGGTGATCCAATCATAACCGGCGCAATAACGGTTATGACAGTCGAACGCATGCATCGGCGGTGTTAGTTTCAGAAGGCGCAAAAACGAGGCTTTCGGGTCAAAACAAGGTTTTCTTATGGACTGTATGATGTCTTGATTATTGACTGTTTCCTTTGCTCTTTTTCGAGTAATTTGAGGTTTGCCTGGCCTGATTTTATCGTGGAAAGTATGGGTCAAAACAAAAATTTTCTTATCTCAGGATTGTGTGATTTCTTGATTCTTGACTGTTTCCTTTGCGTTTTTTCGAGTAATTTCAGGTTTGCCTGGACTAATTTTATCGACAAGGCACTGTAAAGCATATGAATGTGTTACCTGAAGTAACAACCGCAAATGTGCGATACAAGGGCAGCTTCCATTCAACGATTGTAGTTTCCCTTCTTCCGCATTTCGCGCTCTAAATCTCTTTCTCCTCTCTGTTGACCCGTAAAGCCGCGGCTACACGAGCGATTTTTTGCTCTCGCTGGTGATGCGATTTTTTTCAAGTTTTGTCGCGTCGCCTGCGCGCGAGGTGGCTACAATAGTAACAAATTTTGGCGACAAATTAAAAGCCGTGCGAATAGCATACTTCAAGAGACCTGGGCAGTATAAACAAACATGGCGGAATGCCTTTTTGACAAGGACATGATATTATCGGCTATTTTTATTCTTCTCTTCGACGAAAAAAGGAAAACGAAGAAAGAGGAAAAGAAAAGATCAACGAGGGTCCGTCCGTAACTGGAAAGGAGGAAAGAACGCGGATTTTACCATCAACGTTTAAGCGAAATTTCAGTCCAAGATACCCCGGCGTTTCACGAGCTATTGCGTGTGACGAAGACGTAATTTCATGTATTAGTAGACACTTTGACCCCAAGGTTAGAGAAAAGAGACACGGTAATGCGTGAAAGCATTAAACATGTAGAAATGTGTTCTCTTGCTTGGCCACTGGTAAGTCGTTTCGTTCCCTGCATTTCCAGTTTAAGCTTGGGAGAGAGACGATCTCACAGGCAATCTCCGAGGTCTGCATAGCAATCTAAGAGGAAATGGGCCCAATGTATGTGAAAACGTCAAATTCAAGAAGAGAGTGGGAACAAATTTCGGGGAAATTTGAAGAAAGGTGGAACTTGCCCACCATCCTTAGTGCTATAGATGGGAAACGGATTATACTGGAGCAGCCATTAATTCTGGTTCAAGGTATCATGACTACAAAGGGAACGATAGCGTTATTTTAATGGCTGTTGTTGGACCTGAGTACGAGTTCTTAAATGTTGATGTGGGGATGAACGGCAGGATGTCAGATGGTGGCAACTGGTCGCGCAACAGTTTTCGAAAGGCACTGGAGAATGAAAACAATTCAATTAAGAATCCCCCCTCCTAAACCATTACCAGGAAGGAGCAAGAGCATCCCTCATGTCTTTGTGGGGGATGATGAATTTGGGTTGACCTCCTACCTGATGAAGGCATATCCCCAAATAGGATTAACAGAAGAGAAGCGCATTTTTAATTATCTCCGAAAATGCGTTTGGTATCCTCTCAAGCAGATGGAGAGTGTTCAGAAAGCCTCTTCTCCTGCAGCTCCACAATGCCACCCAAGAAGCCAAGAAAATCAG
>NC_090888.1:43214678-43234678 GCF_036669925.1 Montipora capricornis | reverse complement strand
TCTTTGATAATCTGTTTGATAGATGCTACATATTGAATGTTTCCCAAATTTCAATGCCCTTTTCTGTAGCCTATCAATTTGACTCAAATGCTTACTATAAGCAGCAACACCCTAAAGCAAAGCGTGACATAATGAGAGAGTTAAAAAGATAATGAAGGTGGAAACTACTGTATACGCTTAAGAGCTCTTTCCATCAAATCATCAAAATGTTTATCCCAGTTGGTAGGAGTAACCTGAAATGTCACTCCAAGAAGCTTCAGGTACAAAACATGTTTAATATCTAAAATTTCATCAGGCGGGGGCAACGTTTTTCTTCCTTTTATGACAGTTTCCTTGGTGTTACTCAAATTGAGTTTCATTAAATTCTTCACTGCCCAGAGAATATTTTTTTACCTCCCTAGAGGCATGGTCATTAACATTAGGCCCAACGGGAATAATATGCTGCACGTAACGTCCTCTGCATATTATTTTGTCATTTTTGGAAGTTCAAGATGCCACTGTCCATCTGTGACTACAGCAAAGCTCTCACATTTACCCGCAGAGGATTTTACCAGGCGAAATAGCTTCAATGAGAAGCCGCAAATTCGGTGCAGCTAAAGGGCTTGCTCCTTCCCTCCTAAAAATCCTGTTAGATGTCTTTTTCTTTTTTCTTTTAACTCAAAGACTCCTTATGTTTCGATATGTCCACTGGAACGCAGCTACGATGGCACTCGATTGTGACATCTTCACTTTTTCCAAAGAAACTTACGATCACTTTTAAAATTCCGCTCATGACTCGACCGCATGGAAAAACAGCGTACAGGCGATCGCACAGGCGCAACAGTAAGTAAGGCAAGCTGCTGTTCGGGAAATGAGCCTGCGCTCCTACCCGAAACGAGGATATTTTTGACAGAAGGTACTGGACATTCCCTACCGAAAAATTGGGAAACGGAATGAGCTGTCCCATTTATGAGTCCATTTCCCAATGCCGTAAGAGTATGGGTACAAATAAATGTGGCGGCCAATGCCCGCCAATTGAAGTTATGTAATCCTCGCATAGGCGCCTGATTCTAGTGGTGCAAACAAATGTTACAGAATGTTCCAGTCGTTTCAGTAAAAGTGCAAAAAGAACACAACATTCGAAGGTTGTCCTTTTTTTCCGGAAAATTTCCGTTGGTGTCAACCGTTCCATTTGTTTTCCCAACGGAACAACCAGCTTTTTTTCTAACAAGAGGTAATCACCCCAGGTTACCTCTGGTGAAATAGAGCCCACCAAAGGATGGCATTTCATAAACTAGAAACAAATCTTACAATAAGACGTTACGCATTATTCCGATCCAACCAACATCCCCACAATGTCGGACCCTGTTGGTTGTCATAATTCTGCGGAATCTCACCTTCAAGTACTAAGCGCCAAACTGCGCTTTGGCTTCCATCAATCATTTTCCGAACATAGCGGTGAAGATCGACTCCGCCTCCGGAAAGTGAATGGGAGTTTTAGTTTAGTTCAGAGGTCGAACACCATTATGATATACTTTTAGAAATTTTTCAGTAAAAAGATTCGTACAGTTTCCATCGCTTTCCATCGGCGTCGAGTTTGAAATATGCGAATTTACCGTGGGAACCAAAGACGCTGATTGGTGGGTTAGTCACGCATCAATTGATTTCGTCATTTGTGGTTGGCGACGGAAGTTTGATTGATGGAAGCCAAAACGCAGTTTGGCCGTTGGCGCTTGAGGTTGAATTCCGCAGAATTATGTCTGTAATTGGTAATAGTTTTTCTTGTTTTGTCGGTAATGAGTTATATTTATCTCCGTTTGTCGCTTGTTGGTTAACCCCATTCAGACCCTCTAACAAATGTCGTTGTGCTTTTATAGATTATATTGTATGCTTCTATAACATTATCAAGAAGCCAATAAGATGCGACCTTTTCGCTTACTTTTCAAATGAACACATCATGGTCAATGTTGGAGTTTTGGAAAAAGCCTCTCAAACATAATGGCCTAATCTAATTAAGTGGGAGCTACTTCACAATTCTTGGCAGATAAATAGAAGAAAGGTTTGCCAGCATTGAAAAAAATAGATAGATATTAAAGGAAACTGCATTCCCCACAATTACATAAAACATTCACGCGATGGAATGTCGGAAGGAAGCTGGTCGTAAGCAGCTTATAAAGTTTTATGATTTCCAATAGAAACCAATAAGAAAAGAAAGCAGCGCTAAGGCCCAAATGCCAAGTCAAAACGATGTTTGTTGATTAACTTCATGGAGCGTTTATAGTCTCAGCCAAAAGCAATTTGATGAAAAGTCAAAAGTTGAACGCTTTTTTTTTTTGTATGTTGTCCTTCCCGACTTTTGTAACTTGTCATTTGAAGACTCTCATATCTCGACCGCCATAGTATTTCATAGTGCCAGAGGAATTATGAAGTTCTACTAGAGACCAAATGGAACTCTAGGAGTCAAGATGACATAGCGGTAATAGACAGCGCCTCCCACCACCGCAATTGTATATGGACTGATTTTCAGTCGGTCTCAACCTGATTCGACGGTTTTGCTCTGGGAAGTCCAGTTTTCCTCCCTCGCTCGCCAAAATCGACTAGCAGGTTCTTTTCCCCTATTTTGCAAGGGTAACCTTGCTTTACCCTCATTTATGTGATACTTAAGGCTGGAATTGTTGGGGTAACTCTTTAAAAGCAGTCAAAAACTGCTAGAACGTCACTAGCATGAGTGTTCCCACAAGTACTTTCATTAGTCTATGGCTGAGGATTCAGTGGTAGTATCTTGCAATGTTCCAAAACAGTTTCTTAGATCTTACGTTGCTTTCAGTTTAGTTTTTCGGTAAAAGATTTAAACAGCATTAGAGGCCTGGTGCAGAAACAGATTTATTAATATGAATGAATTCGAAAAAAACGTTTACCTATAGACACCAGGGAAAAGATAAGATAACAAAATTATCGATCTTTCGTCATTTATGTACTAATAAATTATGCTGTCTTATTTTTCCCAGGGACGAATCTACAGTTGTTTGCTGGATTTCGGGCATGTTATTGTCTGGAAGGATATTTTCGAAGGCACATGTTTGAAGAATGCGAGTCATGTGAACAACTAGGTGGATTTAAATGCGAAAATGGTTCCATTAGTCTTCTACCTGGTTACTGGTGGAAATGGGAGAACGATACAAACAAAGAACTTTACATATCCTTTAGCGAAGTCTTACGTGGGAATTCTTCTGTTGGAAACCAATCCATGATCGAGTACCGATACTCTCTTCCTCAAGCATATAAATGTCCAAGACCGGAATCATGTCTGGGAGGTATGGACTCCCCATGTATTGCTGGATATAAAGGACCATTGTGTGAAGTGTGTAATCCTGGATATTACAAACAGTTGAAGACATGCAAAGAGTGCCCCTCAAAAGCATGGATGATAGCACAGCTTTCCGTCATAGCAGCAGTGACTATTATAATTACTGCGTTTATGGTTTGGAGAGGCAGGAAACAAGCCAAGAACAAGCAAGACCGCTCCTTAGTTGATATAATTCTTGGAAGACTAAAAATTGTTATCGGTTTCTATCAGGTAACATTTGGAGTTCTCGATGCATTTGCATACATCAAATGGCCCGCCACTCTCGCACTTATTGGAAAATATTCCGAGATTCTACAGCTAAATATTTTACAGATTGCTCCAATCCACTGTCTCTTTCCAGATCTAAACGTCAATGCTTTTGGAAGATTGTTTACTCTGCTCGGTATCAATGCTGCGGTCGTCATTTTAGCATTCATTATTTATGGAATTAGGAAGGTCTTATTGAGCAGAAAGAGCTTCTCGAGTCAAATGGAGAAAGTGAAGAAAATTTCCGAAACAAAGCAGTTGGTCTACAGAACAGTCTTTTTTTTCCTTTACGTAACCTATCTAAGCACCTGCTCCAAGACAGCAAATGTTCTTCCCCTTGCTTGTCGAACACTGTGCCTTGACGAAAAAGGCGAAAACTGCGACTCGTTTCTAAGAGCTGACTTTACTGTCAAATGTTCCAGCCAAGAATTCCGACGATCTGTGATTATTGCATATTGCAGCATTTTTTACATCATGTTCCTACCTATGGCTGTCTTGGTGGTTCTGTGGAGGCACCAAAGGTCTTTGAAGAAACTTGGCGACGGAGGTGACGATGAATCCACACATTCCCAGCGTTCAATTCCAGAAGTTGTCACAGGATTACAGTTTTTATTCGCAAATTATAACACTCACTCATGGTATTGGGAACTTGTTGAAACAGCTCGAAAGGTGACATTAACGTCAGGCATTATCCTGATAGGAGGTGAGAGCAGAGCCTATGTTGGGTTAGCATGTGTTATGTCAGGTCTCCATGGTATGTTCTTTGCGTACAAGCGGCCGATAGCGGACCCCTTTGAGAACAACATGATGGTTTCTTCCCTTGCTGTCACATTGGTCAACCTCATAATAGGTGCTGTGAGCAGAATTCCAGCAGAGAGCGCACAATCCCTGGTGGACTCATATATGGACCATATCATGTTCAATGCATTGGTATTTGGAGCAAATTTTTTGGTAATTGGAATTCTTGCGGGTAAGCATTTTGTTCGTATTTGAAATTAAATCAAAAAGAGTTGGAGACTTGGCTATCATTGTATGCGGTTGTGAGCTAGGAACATACAGCAGTTCACTTAATCTGAAAGATACCACACTATGATTAAGACACATAATGGGCCCTGGACTTTCCGGTCCAAATTCCTTTTTCAGATTTTCTGCAGAAAACAAAGTTACAAACTTATATTTAAAGTGCCCACATAACCCTCTTCAGATCCATGCTTTGATCTCATACTTTGATCTCGAAGAGCGTAGGAAGTGGCAGTATTTACTTTCCCCAATAGGGACGTTTAAGCAAGGACTACCTAGGTAAATAGAACGGTGAATGGAACGGTGAATAGAACGGTGACTTCTTCCGCCATGCGGAAGTGGCCTGGTTTCTAGCTGTAGTGCGCCTTCCGAATACGTAGGAGAACATGGCCGACCGTAGTGGAAAGTACATGATATGTTTAATATGTTATTGTTTCAACCTAAATGGCAAGATACAGGCATTTTATGCCTTTTTTATCATCTTTGGGGATTTTCAAACAGTTATTTGTCGATTTTGAGCTCAAAATGCGGTAGCAGCAGGCGCGAATAACAACGCTTTTCATAAGCGAGGCTTTCACCAGATGATTCACGATTTTTCTATTCTTTCACAGTACCTCTCGCCGCGACTTTTCGCATGTCTTTTATACCGAGATGAAAGTACTTTGGCGATTTAAACTCATACATATACATGTATCAGCATTTGAGCGAGAAAAGCAAATGAGGAGATCAAGATCTATATATGTTTACGTTAATCCTGTAATTTTGTTCATTTTAGGCGCATGGAAATTTTGTTGTCGTTGCTCACAATGAAAAGTTACCGGTATTTGGGGATTCAAGTTGACAGGCTTATATTCCTGTTGGAGAACTAAGAATTCTTCTAATATAAAGTTAGACCCGTGCGAAAGAAGGAGCAAATCTCTTATTTTTCCAAAAGATGACATGACACTCAACAAACTTCCGTTCTACTAAGCGATTTGCTTAACGTGATTCATTCGCTAGTATTGCACTGCGCATCCTGTTCTGCGCATAACACATCGTAGGCTTTATGGTCAAATTTCACGGCTTAGTTCTGTTTTCACTGTATCACAAGTCTCAAGGGATATTTCTAAACAAAACTGTTTGAGTTTAACCATGAAGACTCTTTGCCATATGTGAATACTGATATATCAAACGTTAAAAAAACATGTCAAAATGGCGGCCTTTCGGGAGGGAAAGCTCGCTAGAAAGAAGAATGGCCGTTTTTTTACAGCACAGCAGTAGAGCGAAGAACGGAAAACGTTTAAGACCCTCGCAAAAAAAGTCGAGTGATAGCCTTGCTGATGCTAAAGTGTCATTTCAGTCCGAGAGTGAAAGTGAAACCGCGCTATCGGGGAAACGTGTTGTCGAGGGGTCGAGCTCGGTTTGCTTTCTGTTTTCTCCTAAACGAGGTTCGTGACCTACCTTTTTTTTGTCATAATTTTATTGTCTTACTCCTCTTTGTGTGGTAAAAAATTTTGCATAAGAAAAAAAAGTTACATGGGAAAAAAGTATTCGTAGGCATCACTTGAGGACACAAAACTGTCTCCTCGAGATCACGCACCCGAGGAATATTTGTAGTCAGTGCCTTTTCATGACGCGTGTCTGTGCCATAAAAAAACATTAAATTATTCCTTTTGAACAATACCATACACCTGTTCTGTTATTTCAGGAATTACGTCAAAGCTGTGCTTCCTGTTCCTGCGAAACGTAGCGTGAACCGATGGAACAAACTTGTCTTCAAGGTTGATAGATGAAGTCGCAATGATTAAATAAGTAACTTGAGCAAGTTATTTCTCCCAAATGACCTTGGTGACCTATTTTTTTAATTTCACATTTTGAGTCAAAATAATGTCGGGAACAATCGAGAAAAATTTAAAGAAAACCTTACGACAACTTTTATTACTGAGGAGTCACCAAGAGCTTTGAATTTTGGCGGAATGGTACGTACTCGTTCCATTTTTCTGCGCTTAAAACTCTCCGTAATAGACACTTACGTAGTCCTTGCTTAAAGTGCCCAATGATTTGCAGACCATGATTAAATTAGACCAATCAAAACAAAAATTGTTCATTGTTACGATGTAGTGACATATTTAAGAGATTGGTTATTCATCCCGGAAAAGCCAAAGGAAACCACGGGTGTCCATCAGTAAAATCTGTTTGCTCATTACTTTCCATCTCGTGGTATAACAAAGATAGATTGAGTTGCAGTGTTAAATTGAAAGTTTCAACTTTTTAGCCAACTCAAACAAAGAGGCTAGGAGGAAAAGCTCAACTATGCTGAATGTTCCTTTTTGACCCATCATACGAGATGTGTTCACTACGAACAAAGAAAGTTTGTCTACACATTTTAACTGAATTTCGAACGATAGTCTAGCAGTGAATAGCACAATTTCAGGGGAATTGTGCGTTTTTTGATAAAAAGCATTTAACTTCTCACCAATATCAAGCAAGGGACAGTTAACAATTTGGGAGATAGAGGCATGGCTGAAATGTCCTACAACTGGAATAAGCTGGTTTTGAGAAAAATGCTGACGTCAGCACTTTCCTTGAGACATTTTTTTTTTTTTGTGTGTGTAGACCATGGTTGCAGTTTTTTGTTAAATGTTGGAGTTTCAAGACGTCCAAAAAATATCAAAAGAGAATTCAAGCATAATATAACCAAGGATTTGAATTGTAATAATACGCATAATGGTAAAAAGGGCACATTGATAATATAAAAAAAAAAAACTAAATACTTACTCTACAAGTAATCTATAACTTTCAACTAAATATGTCATCTTAGATTATGCCCACTTTTTGCATTTTTTTGTCGGTTAGTAAACACTTATACTTTGAGAATGATGGCTTTGACTGCAAGCGTACAGGGCTGTGAACTAAAGGTTTGCGTTTGAGCACTTGCACAACCATCTGCAGACTTCCTTGCAGGAATAATAAATGAGCTCATAGCAGCTTTGATGGGCTTATGGAAGTGTTGGCCACAAAGGTTTTCATTGACTATTTATCTCCCATCCCCATTCAGCAGGACGTGGAAGCTCTGGAAGTGCTAGGTGTACTTAACCCCAAACATGGCTACCTTGATACGATGCTCGAAGGGTATGTTGCTCTAGAGCTGCAGATGTCGGGGGAACTACGGCAACACAAGCGAAATAGTTGCCTTCTTGCCTTCTCCACAGACGTGATGATGTTTCTAGGTGTAGACAGGCCAAACACGACTCCTATTGGTAAAGATAGGAAATTCAAAGACCTCAGATCCGTTCATTAGGGCTTTCGCAGCCTGATATGATAGTCTCCCGACTGGTTTAGGTTTATGAATCTTTGTTAGAGTGTAGAAAACAGGGTTTCGTGGAATCTGTGACGGGTTTGGTGTCAAATTAGTCATGTCATCAATGTGGTCTCCGTGACGGAGAGCATCGATGAGTTCTTTGGCTTTTTGAAAGGTTTCTAATGTCATGGGTATAATGTATCACGAGAGGGTCAGATTCTCTTAGATCAGAGAGAAAACCGTAAGCCACTAAATTACCCATGGCATTAGAGGGTCTTAAAAAGCCAAAGAACTCATCAATGCTTTCCATCACGGAGACCACATTGACGACATGACTAAGAAATGGTCATCCCTGACCAAACCTGCCACGAATCCCTGTTTTCTACACTCTAACAAAGATTCATAAACCCAACCCGGTCGGGAGACCTATCATATTTGGCTGTGAAGGCCCTACTGAACGAATCTCGTCATTTTTTGATCGCCTACTTCAGCCTATTGCTAAAACGAAAAAAAAAACTCATACCTCAAAGATACCAGTCTCAAATTAAGACACAATCATTGTCTTATTGGAAGTTACTAGCCTTTACACTAACATCCCACAGGAAGAAGGAATCGGCATTGCATGTAGAACATACGAAACATTCTATGAAAACAAACCTCCGATTCCGTCTCACTCTTTCTTAGAGAAATGCTAAGACTCCTCTTGAAAGCCGAGAGAAAGAGATGAAATCTTGCAGCACACGAAACCGCAGTGGGAACAAAAATGGCCTTATCTTTTGCTAACATTTTCAAAGTTATCAACCAAAGTCCTTACAATTACAAAGCACGCATTTGGAAAAGATACATTGACGACATCTTTTCTCTATAGAACATAAACAAAGAAGCAAAAACAACTTGACAGAGCTAGCAAATAGCTATCACCCTACAATAAATTCACGGCTGAGATTTCAGATACTGAAATAACAATCTTGGATACATATGTAGACAAGAGCGAGAGATTCAAAAAGGAAAAAGTACTCTATTCTTGATGTGTGCACACACTTCAAACCGACAGAGATTTTCCAATACACGCACTTCAAGTCCTGCCACATTCCAGGCGTCAGGAAAGGCTTCATCAAAGGCGAAGCCCTACTTGAAAAACACATCGCACAATTCAAACAAAGATTACGCCACCGGGGTTATCCGGCCGATAACTTGGTAAACATCACTTTATATGAAGTCAAGTTTAGCGAAAGAATGTTGGCTCTACAAAATAAAATGAAAAATTGCCGTTTGTTACAGAATGTCATATCAACCATCAGTCCTTAATCTCAAGAATATTATAATGAACAAATGGCATCTTATATACAAAACCAGCCCTAGCTAGCAGAAATCTTAAAAAACCCTCACTAATTTCATATAGAAAAGGGTGGTCTTTGAAAGATAGAACATAGCTCTGAGGTCTTTGAATTTCCTATCTTGATCAATAGGAGTCGCATTTGGCCTGACTACACCTGGAAACACTTTTTGTAGGCTTCTCCAAAATTTCATGCTATTTGCAGAGTTTTACTAATAATAAAAATGAAGAAATAATGTGAATATGACATTTTGCTGGTGTCTGGATTAAAATGACGCAATTCTGAATAGACCTGTAGCTCATTTGAAATTTCCTTTACCTTTAACAGGAAACTAGTTGAACGAGATGCTTCCGTGAAGCATACACTGGGTTGCCTGTGGTACGTGCTACAGAAAATCAGAAGGCACTGAATTGTGTGATATTGAAATACAGCATTCCAGTCTCTGAAGAATAACAAATAAAAGAGAGGCGAGAAACATTGGCTTCTGGGCTGACATGTTGATAATTTTCAAGTTCCCTCACAACTTCTTTTCACCACAAGTGTGCCCTCTGAGCATCTGACAGCTTTGTAATACTAAACTTCAATGAAGTTAAGCCCTATTCAGCGGGGTTAGTGTTAGGATGGGAGACCAAAACAATAAACCTCTCATCAAAAAACAGAAGCATCGGACCGAAAATACTATTAACGCTAACAAATGCGAACTCAGCAAGGTACAGATTTTGTTAGCTTGCTTTATGCAAAACAAATATTGATGCAAAGGTAAATAACTATTGATATACAGTTTTTAGAAAGAGCAGAAGGAAGTTTCCGGGACGGTCGATCGAGAATAAAATATTTACGACATGAAAAGAACATTAATTTTGAACCGTGAATATAGAATATAAAAAGAAACATATTGGGACATTTTTGCTACGTTCAAGTGAATTGCAAAATCGAAAGTGACATGGCCGGAATTCAGCGGGCGCCGTGATTAAGTTACGGCGGGATGTTTACTCGCCAAACAGTGAAGCATCTGTGTCAAATGATGGCAAGATACCGGGTTTTTGTAAGTTTCTTTTTCTGTCAAGTGTTATAAAGTTTGACAGTGAAATGAGCGAAGTCAAAACAAAGATCACAATCGCCCAACTCTTGTTTATGCAAAGTCAAAATTTACTCTCCAAGACGCGTACGACGTTATTTATCACCAGGTAATTCCATCATTTTGGAAATAGCAGCTACTTTTTTACTCATCTGCGTCACAATTTTTCACTGATTTTGGGGCTCATTTTGTTGAAACTCAAGCACGCTTCCAACAGGCCTGTGAACCCTTCCTGCTTACAGAGCAATACTAAAAAACTTCTCCCATATCACATTTCAACCTTAAGCTCGAAAATTCAATACACAACATGATATTATAATTCACAAAGGCAGAAAATACCACAGAATCCTTTTCCAGCGAAAAATTTATTGAAACAAACAACATATTTGCTCTTAGAGGCGAAAACCTCCTCCTATTTCATCATTGCGTGCGTGAAGACAAGAAACTCAATCGTGTCAAATTACCATGTACTTCAGGTAAATACAGCTCACTTTGATTTCGTCTCGACGGGCGATAGATTGTTGTCGAAGTCCAGTACTCGTCGCTTTTGAGATTCCTGCCTAGTTTATCCAACTGACTTTCCATTATTGAGCTCCATAAGGGTATATTTTGTTTAAGGATCCACTAAAACGCCATTCGCGTTACATGACTTTCGACGCCATTGCAGGCTAAGTTAATGATTCAACTATGTCCACCAGAGAAATCTACGCAGTTCCACTACCCTCTCGATCCCAAGAAAATACGCGCAGAAGGCTCTATGCACAAAGACACCACTTACCAGGGGTGTGACAGGCAAGACTTTTCGCGACACGGAAAATTCCAAACGAGATGCTTCCTTGAAGCATATACTGGGTTGCCTGTGGTACGTGCTACAGAAAATCAGAAGGCACTAAATTGTGTGGTATTGAAAGACAGCATTCCAGTCTCCGAAGAATAACAAAAAAAGAGAAGCGAGAAACATTGGCTCCTGGGCTGACATGTTGATAATTTTCAAGTTCCCTCGCAACTTGTTGTCACCACAAGTGTGCCCTCTGAGCATCTGACTGCTTTGTAATACTAAAATTCACTGAAGTTAATCCCTTTCGGGCGGGGTTAGTGTCAGGATGGTAGACCAAAACAATAAACCCCTCATAAAACACAAGCATCTGACCGAAAATACTATTTAACGCTAACAAATGCGAACTCAGCAAAGTACAGATTTTGTTAGCTTGCTTTATGCAAAACAAATGTTGATGCAAAAGCAAATAACTATTGATACACAGTTTTTAGAAAGAGCAGAAGGAAGTTTCCGGAACGGTCGATCGAGAATAAAATATTTACGACTTGAAAACAACATTAATTTTAAACCGTGAATATAGAATATAAAAAGTTACGATCAGCGACAAACATTTTGGGAGATTTTTGCTACGTTCAAATAAATCGCAAAATCGAAAGTGACATGCCGGAATTCAGCGGGCGCCGTGATTAAGTTACCGCGGCATGTTTACTCGCCAAACAGTGAAGTATCTGTGTCAAATGGTGGCAAGATACCGGGTTTTTGTAAGTTTCTTTTTCTGTCAAGTGTTATAAAGTTTGAAAATGAAATGAGCGAAGTCAAAACAAAGATCACAATCGCCCAACTCTTGTCCATTCAAAGTCAAAATTTACTCTCCAAGACGCGTACGACGTTATTTATCACCAGGTAATTCCATCATTTTGGAAATAGCAGCTACTTTATTAGTCATCTGCGTCACAATTTTTCACTGATTTTGGGGCTCATTTTGTTGAAACTCAAGCACGCTTCCAACAGGCCTGTGAACCCTTCCTGCTTACAGAGCAATACTAAAAAACTTCTCCCATATCACATTTCAACCTTAAGCTCGAAAATTCAATACACAACATGATATTATAATTCACAAAGGCAGAAAATACCACAGAATCCTTTTCCAGCGAAAAATTTATTGAAACAAACAACATATTTGCTCTTAGAGGCAAAAACCTCTTCCTATTTCATTGCGTGCGTGAAGACAAGAAACTCAATCGTGTCAAATTACCATGTACTTCAGGTAAATACAGCTCACTTTGATTTCTGCTCGACGGGCGATAGATTGTTGTCGAAGTCCATTACTCGTCGCTTTTACGATTCCAGGTATTTTTTTTCACCACCTGGCTAGTTTATCCAACTGACTTTCCATTATTGAGCTCCTAAAGATCCACTAAAACGCCATTCGCGTTACATGACTTTCGACGCCATTGCAGGTTAAGTTTATCATTCTACTGTGTCCACCAGAGAAGTCTACGCATTTCCACTACCCTCTCTATCCTAAGAAAATACCAGCAGAAGGCTCTATGCACAAAGACACCACTTAGCAGGGGAGTGACAGGCAAGACTTTTAGCGACACGGAAAAAAAAAAAAATCTACCCATTTTCCGACTGGATTGCCATACGGCAACCCAGTAAAAAACCCACGAAATGAAGCCGAGATTCCGACTGGGTTTGGCAACCCAGTAAAAAGTAAACCCCAGAAAATGCTGACGTCACCATTATTTTTTATTTTTTGAAAAACTTCTTAATCACCGTTACAGGACTTTTTGGCCATGCCTCTATAACCAAGATTGTTAATTTCATGAAGGTCAACAAGCACGCAGAGTTTGATTCTTTCATTATAAAATGCACAATTCCTTCTCTTAACAGCCTGACTACAAAAACACTTCAGGATCTTGCAATACGATTTGAATACAGTGACGGGAACAAACATCCGGGCATTTACAACCGCTGGAGAAAAACAGTGGGGCGAATACGCATTTTGCAGAGTACTAAGCTCAGTTGTTGGTCTTCTCGTTCACTTATGATACTACACAAACGTATTCACTTCTTTTCTTTCTTCTTTTTTCAGTCCAGTACCTCAGGTATTTTTGCCGCTTTATCAAAGAATGGCGCAAAAATCCACAATGGTCTCTTTCGTGTTGCCTGGCGTTGCTTATGCCTCTTAATGACCTCCAGAACGAGATAAGAGGAATGACAGGGAAAAATTTTCTGAAAGATCAAGTGCAAACTGGTACGTTTAACATGCCATCAGTATCTAACACGTTAAAGGAGAGTGGAGCAGTAAGCTTTGAACTTGCTACTATCCGTGAGCAGTCGAAAGAGTCAGTTGAACCTCGATCAGTGAACCTTGGCTATGAAGAAAGCGACAATGGTGGCCTTGAAGAAGAAGATGCTGACAAACTCGCATTTGACACAAGAAAGGAGAGTGGGGCAGTAAGCTTTGAACTTGTTACTATTCATGTACAGCCAAAAGAGTCAGTTGAACCTCGATCAGTCAACTTTGGCTTTGAAGAAGGCGACAACGGTGTCCTCCAAGAAGAAGATGCCGACAAAGTGGCATTTGACACAAGAGAGGAGATTGGAGCAGTAAGCTTTGAACCTGCTACTTTTCATGTGAAGCCGAAAGAGTCAGCTGAACCTCGATCAGTCAACTTTGGCTATGAAGAAAGCGACAACGGTGGCCTTGAAGAAGAAGATGCTGACAAAGTGGCATTTGACACAAGAAAGGAGAGTGGAGCAGTAAGCTATGAACTTGCTACTATTCATGTGCAGCCGAAAGAGTCAGTTGAACCTCGATCAGTCAACTTTGGCCTTGAAGAAGGCGACAACGGTGGCCTTAAAGAAGAAGATGCTGACAAAGTCGCATTTGACAGAGGAGAGAAGCTGGATCCTCTCGCAAACCCGAAAGATACACTCGATACTCATTTCTGACTGGCTTGTTCGAAGTTTAACCGGATTAACTGAAACTTATCGCGGACAACGGCATTCTTTTGTAGAAATATATAACCTTAGGTCCTTCAATAATGTAACCTGACAACATATGAGTATCTTATTTGATCTTGAAATCGTTATCAGGAATAGAAGATAAAAGATTACCTCCACGTAAGTCTCAAGGTTTGAAAATCCTCATGGCATATTCCTTTGATTTATCCCCCTGAGATTGTTTTTTTAGAGTGTTTATCGTTAGAACTCTAGATTAAACTGGTCGGCTCTTAGAAATGATGTCTTTCGTTGACTCTGTACGTCTTCCTTGACTAGAATTGATAAGGGCGGAAGTCTTGGGTGCTCTAAATCTTGAGGGGTGAATTCCTTACCATGCAGTATTATAAAGACAAAATGAACTTGCAACTGACGGCAACATAAAATTGTGGAGGCAGATTGCAGAGAAGTCATTGTGAATGAAACGGATCGTAATCTTCCAAAAAAAAAAACAACCTGCTGTGTGCAACTTACACTGATACACAGCTAGTCGACAACATAAACTAACAGTATAGCTGTGAGCATAGCCTTGAGACAAGTAATGAAGGAGGTTCAAGAATCTTTCAATAACTTCATATACATGATAAAGTAATTAAACGTAAATAGTTTCAGGTTTTATAGCCAAAGAAATTTTTTTGAAAGAAGTAAAAGTGTTTCATCTCCTGCGCGACAAGCTGTGCCTGGAGGCCCAGTCAGTGTGCCAGGCTGATTGAAGGCTCAGCGCTGTCGCCTTCCTGTTTTCCAAGACAGGAAACTTTGCTCCGCACTGTCTCTTGTCATTCAGGTGTACAGATGGTCGCAGCCGACATACTGCAGGGTCCGGAAGGAGCCCGCTACGGTTTAGTATCCCGTCCAGTGGTCAGTAACAATGGTCTCAGTCGCCTCATGCTACAGAAACCGAGATAAGCTCCAGCTCGGGGTTCGAGGGCGACTTCCCTTTGCCTTGCATTGCCAATCATGATGTGTAAGAATCAGGATAATATCGCACTTCAGCAGTTTAGTTTAGTGACTGAAAGGGAAAGTACTGCGTGTGCAGCAAAATAACATCTCAACAAGATATTAAGCAAATTCATTGTATGAACAACATTCAGCCTTCCAAAAATGGAATAATGTTCACCTGTGTTGACGAAGAGACTCGGTGGTGAAGATGGACTCTTCTGATTATGGACTGCTAACTTGAAAAAATATCAAACATAATGATTTGTACAATTTATTGCCATGCATGCTTATTCCTTAACTTTACTTAACCCTATCGTTGAAGACCTTTGGGATTTACACAAGCTTTGTAAGCTGGTAAGCTGCCAAAATGTTGCTTAAATTTTTTTACAATACTTAAAAGACCTGGTAGTGACTGAATGCATGATACTTTATACCGCGTACTTTTGTTTGTAAAATTGCTAGACATTCTAGTAGTTTAGTTCATATTTTGTGATGTTGCCAGGTAGCTGCTTAGCCTCAATAAAAGAATGCCGAATTAATTGAAGTAAGAAAGAAAATTTTCTTTAACTTAAAACAAGATGTACTGAAATATTACACAATAGTGTTAATAACTATCAGTGGCGCGGCGATATCAACACATACACTACATCAAGTGAAGCTATGATCCTCGCAGTTATGAACGCAATTTTTGCAATTGCGAAAGAAGCCTGAAAAATTCAGGACTTAAAGGGGTTTGAACCCGTGACCTCGCGATACCGGTGCGACGCTCTAACCAACTGAGCTATGAAGCCACTAACGTTGGGAGCTGGTCGTTTGTGGGTTCTAATGTTCCGGTGAGAAATGAATCAACGATGAAATGGATCATATATGAACTGCGGATATGAAATCAAGTGAAGCTATGATCCTCGCAGTTATGAAAGCAATTTTTGCAATTGCATAAAGAAGCCTGAAAATTTCAGGACTTCAATGGGGTTTGAACCCGTAACCTCGCGATACCGGTGCGCCGCGCTAACCAACGGAGCTATGAATATTCCACTTTTATCTTTGAGTGTGCAGTGGAAGAAAGTACATCAGTAAAACTCTTCTTTGACCTTGAACTGACAATTTTTTTTTTGTTTTTTTTAATGGCTTCTAATTTTAGCGTGATTCCGCTGGCTATTGACAGTTGACTCTGACATCGCGTTTTTCCTGTTCCATTCTCTCGCTGAGGTTGTGCTTGTTTTCTTTTAAAACTCATGCGGATCAAGAAAAATTAATTGCCAAACTGGTGTATTTTTCGTTCAATTTTCGTATAGATGCTCGCAGGCGTAAATGACTTACTTCAGTAGTAAATGCGTTCGTAATATGTGTATCGGAATATGCAAGATAGTGCTCGTAAATTCATCTTTAAAATTCTCGGTAGGATTCAGTTAAGTTAAAAATAAACGAAGGATCACAAAGGTTTCTGGCCTTGCTTAGTCCACTCATGTTTTTCCATCCTCATTACACACTACGCATTTACGCTTAATACTAGATTTAGCCAAGCCTAAAAGCAGAGCTCCCTGATTATTTATTCTTACTGCCCGTAGGGTTAGTAAAAATAAAAGGTTTCAAATTGTACGCGTTTTGATATTTTCGGTTGCTGCTTTAATAATTAAATCATTATCTTTGCTTTCTTCCATAGAAAAATTCATAGCCTAACTAGTGAATTCCACGTCAAATTTTAAGCTAAAAACCGATATCGCTTGAATCACGAAGCGATGAGTACGATAACGATTTTCCGAGTGAAATTTACTTTGGAATTCATGTCGAAACCCTTCTCCGCTTTACGTGGTTAGGCTAGAAAATTATCAAAATTGTTACAGCTTGTTTGTGTTTGGTTGCATAACCAGCATCTAATCTGAACAGCTAACTTTTTATATCAAGTTACGTGTCCTTTTGCGTAATACGGCTACCGAATTACAAATGTTTTTTGACAATCCGAAAGTAGCAGCATCTTAAGCCATGGCCAGTTACATCAGAAAGTAACGGGGGCCCTTCCTTTCGGAATTCTACGTTCCTTTGAATCGCAATCAGTTTTATTACTGATATTTGAAACCATATAATTCATAGAAGATGTTTGAGGAACTCTTCTCGGGAATACAGAAATCAGTAAACTCTTGCATTCTGTCGGTTGAATGTTCTTTACTCTGCGACTACTGAGCTTAAGTGCGGTTGAGCATAGCGCATGCGTCGATGGACGGTTTACCAGCTTTAAGGCCCTGACGCAAGATCAGGTGTGCATGCTAATTGACAAGCCAGTTAAAAAATCATGACAGGTTGACCAGGTCCCAACGTCGATTGTTGTTTAGTTGCTGGGCATTTTGCTGCCAGTCAAAACCAAGTCAGTCAATCTTTCTTTTGAGACTGGCCAGTTTGCTAGGATCTGGAAAGAGGCGCTCGTCTTATCTTCTCTTCAGAAGCATAACTTGGACATTGCCTATAAGAATTTTCGTCCAGTGAGCAATCTCGCCTATATATTCAAGCTCTCAGAAAGGGCGAGTGTTGATCAGTTCACTGAGCATCTGACAGTCACCGAGCGTCATTCCTTGCTGCGATCTGCGTATAAACCTCCACACGGTACGGAAACATGTTTACCTAAAGTAAAGAATGACATCCTGACGTCACTGAATCAGCAACATGTAACCCTGCTTTTTTTAAAGGATTTAAGTGCGGCATTTGATACGATACACCATGATGCGCTGATTCAGCGTCTCGAGTCTGACTGTGGAGTAACGGTCACTTGCTTAGTTCACGTCGCATTTATCTGACCGGTTCCAGAGAGTGTCTGTCAATGGTGGACTTTCAAAGAAGTTCCCCCTGTGTCAAGGGGTCCTTCAAGGATCTTGGCCCGCCTCTCTTCACCATATGTACCATGGGCGTAGCCAGGATTTTTCAAAGGGGGGTCACACTGTGTCAAACAGAGGATACTCGCGTTTTTGCAACCTGAAAATTGCAGATTGTTTGAGTAAAAAACGGCTTACAAAGGGGGGGTCACGGGCACCCCAGGACCCCCCCCCCCCCTCCTAGCTACGCTCTTGTGTACGCGCAATTAGATCGTGCAGCGTCACCTGCAACAAGTACACTGATATGCTGATGATACGCATCTGTACGTTTCCTTCAGCCCAAACCAATTTGCGGAAGCGGACGCTGCTATAAAGTCTATGACTGACTGCATCAGTGATGCCATCAGGAGCTGGATGATATCGCACAATCTAATGTTAAATGACGTCAAAAAGAGTTTCTTATACTAGGCACAAACCAACAGCTAGCCAAGGTTAATATTGATAATATCAATGTGGACTCTGCTAATGTAAGTCCTGTTCCGGTAAACCTTGGATCATGGTTCGATTCACAGCTCAATACGTCTCTCCATATCAGTAAGCTTAGTTTTGTTGCACTTTGCCACCTTTATAATATTCGACGCATACGCAAGTATTTATCTTAAGAAGCATCTATTATTGCAATAGCCTATTGCATGGGCTGCAAAACAGCCAGCTTGCGACAATTCAGAGAGTCCTGAATGCTTCTGCTAGGCTGGTATGTAATGCGCCTTGGTTTGGTCATATTACACCAACAATGCGTGATTTGCATTGGTTGCCTATCAGGGCACGCATGAACTTTAAGCCACTTCTCATCCCGTTTAAGGCGTTACACGGCAGGGCCGTATCCAGTATGAGGCAAACCGAGGCACTTGCCTCAGTCATTATTTCGTGATTTTTTAAACTAAAGCGTGATTCCAGTGTTGTCTTTAAAATGTACTCATCATGAACACCTAAATTACCTACGAAGACAATTTAAAGATGGACATTGCTTCAGTCATATTTTTCTTTCTGGCTACGGCCCTGCACGGCCTCGCGCCACAGTATCTACAGTCCTTAATTATTATCAAAACACCACTCTATAATCTCAGGGGTTCTAATACTCTACTCCTATCTATGCCATCAGTGAAATCTAAGGCCACGCTAGGAGATCGGGCATTCGCCGTCGCAGCGCAGTGATTGGAACTCTCTGTGATAGTGAGCGTCGCTCAATTACATGTGTAAGTAGTTTTAAAGCTCATCTTAAGACCTACAGTAAACTCCCGCATATAAGAACACTGATTTCAGGTTTCAAGCTGGTTGTGTTCTTATTTAAGGGGTACTTAGTAAGAAATCAGCCTGAAAATGTTCTTAAAGTGTTCTTACGATTGGTTTCACAACTACTTCAAATTGTACATTACTAGAGGTTTCATTAACATACAAGCCTTTTTAAAATAGATTTTAAAGTTTGTAATGGTCCTGAACACCATATTACTTTGATGACTTACTGTACTGTACTTTTTTCTCATTCTAATACCCTTTCCCCTTATATTAAGAACATGTTTTATTCATCAGGCTGACTTTTTTCTTATTTATATGGTGCTTTATTTGCCAAATTTCAGCCTGATGTACTTAATTCACTTGTTCTTATACGCGGGTGTTTACTGTATCTTTTGAGACATACATATACTTAATAGAGCCGTTATTAACATATTATTAGCATTTTCTCTTTTTACAAAATACTTTTGTTAAATATTTAATAATTAGTTTTTACCATATTGTATTACTTATTTATTTATTAAGCCTTTCCATATTTTTAGTTAGATGTTTATATATTATTTCTCATATTTATAATTTAGGAATGCGCATCTGATCGTAGTCATGTAAAGATGCACACTAAAAATGAATAAACTATTATTATCATCATTATGAATGTAAGAGAGTTCCTAATTATTGTTCCATAAGAGGGAAAAGGCAGAGTTTATCCGTACTTGGTGGTGTTAAGTCAATAGAGTACAAAGTGGAGGAGGAGTTCCATGAATGGCTTTGTAAATAAGCCTGCTCATATCCTGGACTTTTCTGTTTTGAAGAGTAGGCCTGTTTGCTGTTTCCAGTAGAGTACTATAAGTGTCGTCATTAAAAATTGAA
>NC_090888.1:43204678-43209678 GCF_036669925.1 Montipora capricornis | reverse complement strand
CCAACAAGACTAGCCGCACCATAAAGGGTGGTTTACACGTACGACTCAAGCATAAGCACAAGCAACATACGCAGACGCAATGGCGTTTTGATAATTGCTACCTTTTATTAGAACAAAAGATACTTATTAACAACAAGTTAATGCGCCTGCGCATGCTGCTTATGCTTAATATGCTTGCGTTGTACCGGTAAACCAGACTTAAAAGGATTTTTTCTGCTCCTTTGTTATTGGTTCGACTTCACCCGAGAGTTACTAATGATTCTTGATAGCGAGCAAAATAATAACGCACGAAAATAGCAAAATATTTTTCAATGGCGACAAAAGTTACAATCGACCTTTTAAAACCAGACACAAAAACAACTGTAACACATTCATTTTCAATAAGTCAGCTAGATAATGCATTTGCATGCCAGCGATCAGTGTGGAATTTATGAACATCATTATTTACCCCGGTACATACTATCTGCAAATAATCACCTTTAATAAGGGAATAACATGACTTTTTTCGGGAATATTGTTTATTTGCGCCCGCGTAGTGTCATAAATGACACTACAAGGGCGCAAATAAACAGTATTCCCGAAAAAAGTCATGTCATTATCATTATTATCAATAAACAAGGCCAAATGATATCAAGAATGCGAGTTTTAATAATACAAGCTAAGTGAATAACGAATTCAAAGTCACTTCAAATCATCATGTAAGTGTTGATTGAACAAGCTATTAAAGAATCAACTCAGTCCAGTGAACTTATTTAAAATTACCGAAAAAATGCGTAAAATCGTCTATAAATAATAGGCATATCACAAAGTTAAAGCAAGAACCAATCAGCTGTAGGGCTGATAATGCATTAATAGCCCGCTGTCAGTCTTTTGCGGCCCGCTGAGCGTGTATTTTGAAGAGGCCGATTTTCTATTTGGCCGCGTATATTGATAATAATTATTAATAAAGATTGACGGTCTTCTTGGGGACACCTTGAAAACTCACAGTCGTAGTATGATTGGCAGTAAACAACATTGGTGTCTTTACATATTCTTAAAAATCTTGGATGGA
Source organism: Montipora capricornis (assembly GCF_036669925.1). NCBI lineage: Eukaryota > Metazoa > Cnidaria > Anthozoa > Scleractinia > Acroporidae > Montipora > Montipora capricornis. Next base: position 43,208,627 of record NC_090888.1, on the reverse strand, counting down.
AAGTAAGTACAATTCGCAAGGGAAGTGCAATTTCATTCCCCGTCTGCAAAGTGGACCTGTTTTTTTTTTTTTACCTCAACTAGTCTCCAGGCCTCCATGATTACAGCATATTGCAAACGATTCAAAAGGAATCCATTGACTTCCTTCTTCATAACTACAGGTGACTGTCCAATTTCTTTCATTATTGCAACTGTCTCATCTATGGTTCTACTGTCTGTCCATGGTGCAGGTACAACCTCCACCAGTGGTACATAATATGGAGGGTTAATCTAAAGAATTGAAAAACAAATCTTCAAGTTAAAACTCCTCATGAGACTTCTTCACAAGTCACTACAAATAATTTTTTGTATATATGAATATTAAAAGCAAAACAGCACTTGACGAATGAATGACTTGTAACTGCATCATCATCATTTCTGTCACCATTACCACCTCTTTAATTACCTAGCAAATATGTTTTAATTGTGTTTAATTGTGTTTAATTGTGTAAGTTGCTGCTTGTCCTCCTTTTTTTATCTTTTAACGTAACTGTTGTGGCATTTGAGAAGAAACTAAGTTGTGGAAAAATCATCACGGAGTGCATCCAAATGTGTGGATTTAGTTTGACTGACAGTTAAGTTGTTATTATGCTTAAGAAACCTGACTGTAAAAGCACTGTAACTGTGATTTTGTCGAGAAATTGAAGGCCCGTAGAAATGATTTTGCATGTGACTCTAAAAATGTGGTTGAGAAAAGTCTTGTAATCGGATGCATCCCACCATGATCATCACCACAATCTCACGTCACTATCACATGTGGTAATCAACATCATTAAACTCACTACTTAACTATGGACAAGTCAAGTTAGAATCATAAATTCTCTAGTGCAACTACATGTAGGAATTTTACTCACTGGATGGGCTACAATACATTGGTCACGATGCTTCAAAGATTCAGTGAATTTTGAGGGAACAATACAGGACGTAGAGCTTGCCAATATGGTCTCACAAGATGTAATGCAGTTGTCGAGGCTGTCAAAGACCTTCTTCTTTAATTCGAGATTTTCTGTGGTGCATTCCTGAAAGAGAAGAAAAACACCTTTACTTATTGATTATTGATAGGGAACCCTGTTACTTTTATTTATAAATCTGGCAAGTCAAAAATTTCAGATACCATACAGTACAAAGAGGAAGTTAAAGGCATGACAAGTTGTCAGCAATCTTCAGATTTGGCCTTGCAATGAACAGGATGTTCAATTGAACCCATAACCCATAACACCTGTCACGGGTGTCTCTAGTATGTGTTGCGGCTTTAAACTCTTTTTGCTCAGTGTGATGAATGTGTCAATTAGTTGAAGTGTTATGACTGAACATAGCACAGCAAATGGCTATTCAAAATTCTCTTGAGAAAGCTGAGTAAAAGTACAAGTTTTTCAAATCACGCTCTTGCTGTCCAAAGCCTTCTTATGGCCTGGCTATTAAACAAGGAGATAGAGTTCAATTGCCACGACGCGTTGCAAATGATTCCGCTTAATTTTGTATTCAGAGAAAAATTTGAATTTATTTATGATACAACGTGACATATTTTTCAATTACAAACTGGCACACAGTCTTTGGGTATTCAAAAAATGTGTAAGTATTAACAATAATAATAATAATCCCTGAATAGGATTGTGTTTCTTTTTAATGGGACATAGTTTTCAGTGAGTGACTAACCCATTGACTCCCAGGGGTTCCCCATTGACGAGTAAAATCGTCTGGCGTTAGACAGTGTAAAATACTAAGTCTGGCCGGTTTCGGCTGGTTTGGACGTCAAAGGATTAAAGAAACACAATACACACGATTGTAATACTCAAGAAATACACAAGATTGTGTATTAAAATACACTAAATCAATTTATTGACAATCATAATTGACCTACTTTTTGGACAAAGATTTCAGCCCAGCATTGTCACTGGCAGAAACCAAGTTAACAAGTACAGGATCGATCTTCACTCTGTAAGACTAGAGTGTACACTATTATTATTGCAAAATGAATTATAATAATAATTGTAGCCTGAATGCCAATTAATGCTTTCCATAAAATGAAAACAAAAGACTTCTAACTCTAAGAATTGTATTGACGAACAGGTGTCTGCCTGATCTCCGCTTAGAGCTTTGCCGCTATTGTTGATGCTAGTATTCATTTTGTTAAGTCAACATACAGCCTTGAAGGTGACGGCCCCTTGATATTTTCATACTATGAACATCTTTCAGCTGTTTCTCAAGCATTTAGGGTAGGCCACTACCCTTGCACCTTGGCTGTTGCCAGAGAAATTGCCAATGACGATGCTGCCCTCCAACCTAGATTGATTGATCAGTCTAAGGGGCTAAATTGTGGTTAACAATAAATGTACATCAATACTGAATAATCCATGGCAGCAGCATGTGTTGCTCAACAGGTCCCTAGATATGTCATATATGTCAGATATAACACCAGTCCTGAAGAGTCTACATTGGCTTCCAGTTGGTTTTTGAGTAAAGTTCAAAATCGCTTTACTAGTATTGAAAGCCCTCAAAGGAATGTGGCTATCCTACCTGAGTGGGTTGTTACAATCAAAGCCTACAATGTACATCACGCTATTCCCTGCGTAGTAACAACAAAAACCTTTTGATTGTTCCTGGAACAAGATGCAAAACTTTTGGTGGCCGTGTATTTGCAGTGGCATACCGACGAACAATCTTGTACACATTAGAGAGACTGAAAACCTCAAGATAATTTCAAAATAAACTAAAAACAAACCTCTTGAAAAAATTTTGTATTGAACACTAATATCCAAGGACACTTTTATTTTCGTTTTACTCTTATTATAGACATTCATTAAATTTTCAGACATTTGTAATTAGGACATTTTAACAAAAAGTATTATAGTAGCATTATGGCTTTTTACATATTTTAACTATTTAACTTCTTTTTCTATAAAATAATTGTAAATTTTTATATGTGAGCCATATAAATATATTTATTATTATAATAATTATTATTATTTAAATAATTCTATAATGTTATAACTGTAAATTATGAGTAACTACTGTACATTGTGTGAAATAAATTTATGAATTGCATCCAAGAAAGAAAATTAACAGAAATTCAACTCAGCAAACCCCTTATTTTTTCACATTGCAATACAGTCAAACCTGTATTAATTGGACACCCTCAGGACCCTCGCTTTTTATAATAAGTGTAACATTTGCTTAAAAAAGGTTGCCAGCTAAAAGAAGTTTCCTTAGAATTCCTGTTGAAAGGGTCATCAATATCCATTGGCCTTGAAAGGGTCAAATACTTTTCCTGTGAATGCACAATAACGTTTTTTCATAAACAATTTCAAGCATAATTTTTTTTTTTATGAGATTATCCAGATGGCTGCTTTATTAGAAGATGTACCCTGTACATGTAAAGCGATCTACACATCTGTCTAACAATCTATATAATAATTGATCAAATGTTTTGTCAGTAAGTGCATGCATGAACTGTATTTAATTACTACTTTCATCACTTTTTGTTACTGAGACTGCCAACAGAGACAGTATTTCCTGCTTGTTAATTGCATACAAAGATGTGAATTAAAGCTCTCTTGTTGAAAAAGTTAAATGGCTGATCTATTAATTAAAATGTCATCACAAAAAACATGCTTCCTTTTTTGTAGAGTCCATTCAATACAGTCAGGTTTTTAACTATAGAAATGTCTGTTGAATATAAAGGTACTTTTTACATTAAATGTTGGAGAAAATTTAAAGATGGGGATTTGTCCTCTGCTTTAAGGCTGATGTCTGCTTAATACAGGTTTGACTGTATTAAATGTCAATTTGAATACTGGACAGAAAGAGCTGTCAGACATGAAGGGTAAAAAAACAGATTAGAGGCATCAATAAGGGTGTAAACAGGCACAGGGATTTTAAAAAGGAGAAATTTTATATTAGGTGCAGGGATT